>NC_092755.1:48679509-48826857 GCF_047496795.1 Chiloscyllium punctatum | reverse complement strand
GTGTGTGGAGGGGGGGGTAAGGTGTGGTGGGGGTGTCGTGTGTGTGAGGGGGGGGGGTAAGGTGTGGTGGGGTGTCGTGTGTGTGAGGGGGGGGTAAGGTGTGGTGGGGGTGTCGTGTGTGTGAGGGGGGGGTAAGGTGTGGTGAGGGTGTCGTGTGTGAGTGTGGGGGGGTAAGGTGTGGTGGGGGTGTCGTGTGTGTGTGTGGGGGGGTAAGGTGTGGTGGGGGTGTCGTGTGTGTGGGGGGGGTAAGGTGTGGTGGGGTGTCGTGTGTGTGTGGGGGGGTAAGGTGTGGTGGGGGTGTCGTGTGTGTGTGGGGGGGGTAAGGTGTGGTGGGGTGTCGTGTGTGTGAGGGGGGGGGTAAGGTGTGGTGGGGGTGTCGTGTGTGTGAGGGGGGGGGTAAGGTGTGGTGGGGGTGTCGTGTGTGTGTGTGGGGGGGTAAGGTGTGGTGGGGGTGTCGTGTGTGTGGGGGGGTAAGGTGTGGTGAGGGTGTCGTGTGTGTGTGTGGGGGGGTAAGGTGTGGTGGGGGTGTCGTGTGTGTGTGTGGGGGGGGTAAGGTGTGGTGGGGGTGTCGTGTGTGTGGGGGGGTAAGGTGTGGTGGGGGTGTCGTGTGTGTGTGGGGGGGGTAAGGTGTGGTGGGGGTGTCGTGTGTGTGTGGGGGGGTAAGGTGTGGTGGGAGTGTCGTGTGTGTGAGGGGGGGGGTAAGGTGTGGTGGGGGTGTCGTGTGTGTGAGGGGGGGGGTAAGGTGTGGTGGGGGTGTCGTGTGTGTGGGGGGGTAAGGTGTGGTGGGGTGTCGTGTGTGTGGGGGGGGTAAGGTGTGGTGGGGGTGTCGTGTGTGTGTGGGGGGGGTAAGGTGTGGTGGGGGTGTCGTGTGTGTGTGGGGGGGGGTAAGGTGTGGTGGGGGTGTCGTGTGTGTGGGGGGGGTAAGGTGTGGGTGTCGGGGGGTGTCGTGTGTGTGTGTGGGGTAGGTGTGAGGTGGGGGGAGGTGTGGTGGGGTGTCGTGTGTGTGGGGGGGTAAGGTGTGGTGGGGGTGTCGTGTGTGGGGGGGGGTAAGGTGTGGTGGGGTGTCGTGTGTGTGGGGGGGTAAGGTGTGGTGGGGGTGTCGTGTGTGTGGGGGGGTAAGGTGTGGTGGGGGTGTCGTGTGTGTGGGGGGGTAAGGTGTGGTGGGGGTGTCGTGTGTGTGGGGGGGGTAAGGTGTGGTGGGGGTGTCGTGTGTGTGGGGGGGTAAGGTGTGGTGGGGGTGTCGTGTGTGGGGGGGGTAAGGTGTGGTGGGGGTGTCGTGTGTGTGGGGGGGTGAAGGTGTGGTGGGGGTGTCGTGTGTGTGTGGGGGGGGTAAGGTGTGGTGGGGGTGTCGTGTGTGTGTGTGGGGGGGTAAGGTGTGGTGGGGGTGTCGTGTGTGTGTGTGGGGGTAAGGTGTGGTGGGGGTGTCGTGTGTGTGGGGGTAAGGTGTGGTGGGAGTGTCGTGTGTGTGTGTGGGGGTGTAAGGTGTGGTGGGGGGTGTCGTGTGTGGGGGGGGTAAGGTGTGGTGGGGGTGTCGTGTGTGTGGGGGTAAGGTGTGGTGGGGGTGTCGTGTGTGTGTGGGGGGGGGTAAGGTGTGGTGGGGGTGTCGTGTGTGTGTGTGGGGGGGTAAGGTGTGGTCGGGGTGTCGTGTGTGTGGGGGGTAAGGTGTGGTGGGGGGTGTCGTGTGTGGGGGGGTAAGGTGTGGTGGGGGTGTCGTGTGTGTGTGTGTGGGGGTAAGGTGTGGTGGGGGTGTCGTGTGTGTGTGTGTGGGGGTAAGGTGTGGTGGGGGTGTCGTGTGTGTGGGGGTAAGGTGTGGTGGGAGTGTCGTGTGTGTGTGTGGGGGTGTAAGGTGTGGTGGGGGTGTCGTGTGTGGGGGGGTAAGGTGTGGTGGGGGTGTCGTGTGTGTGGGGGTAAGGTGTGGTGGGGGTGTCGTGTGTGTGTGTGTGGGGGTAAGGTGTTGTGGGGGTGTCGTGTGTTTGTGGGGGGGGTAAGGTGAGGTGGGGGTGTCGTGTGTGTGTGTGTGGGGGGGTAAGGTGTGGTGGGGGTGTCGTGTGTGTGGGGGGGGTAAGGTGTGGTGGGGGTGTCGTGTGTGTGTGGGGGGGTAAGGTGTGGTGGGGGTGTCGTGTGTGTGTGTGGGGGGGGTAAGGTGTGGTGGGGGTGTCGTGTGTGTGTGTGGGGGGGTAAGGTGTGGTGGGGGTGTCGTGTGTGTGGGGGGGGGTAAGGTGTGGTGGGGGTGTCGTGTGTGTGGGGGGGGGTAAGGTGTGGTGGGGGTGTCGTGTGTGTGGGGGGGGGTAAGGTGTGGTGGGAGTGTCGTGTGTGTGGGGGGGGGTAAGGTGTGGTGGGGGTGTCGTGTGTGTGGGGGGGTAAGGTGTGGTGGGGGTGTCGTGTGTGTGGGGGGTAAGGTGTGGTGGGGGTGTCGTGTGTGTGGGGGGGGGTAAGGTGTGGTGGGGGGGTCGTGTGTGTGTGGGGGGGGGTAAGGTGTGGTGGGGGTGTCGTGTGTGTGGGGGGGGGTAAGGTGTGGTGGGGGGGTCGTGTGTGTGTGGGGGGGGGTAAGGTGTGGTGGGGGTGTCGTGTGTGTGTGGGGGGGGGTAAGGTGTGGTGGGGGTGTCGTGTGTGTGTGTGGGGGGGTAAGGTGTGGTGGGGGTGTCGTGTGTGGGGGGGTAAGGTGTGGTGGGAGTGTCGTGTGTGTGTGGGGGGGTAAGGTGTGGTGGGAGTGTCGTGTGTGTGTGTGGGGGTAAGGTGTGGTGGGGGTGTCGTGTGTGTGTGGGGGGGTAAGGTGTGGTGGGGGTGTCGTGTGTGGGGGGGTAAGGTGTGGTGGGGGTGTCGTGTGTGTGTGTGGGGGGGTAAGGTGTGGTGGGGGTGTCGTGTGTGTGGGGGTAAGGTGTGGTGGGGGTGTCGTGTGTGTGTGGGGGGGTAAGGTGTGGTGGGGGTGTCGTGTGTGTGTGGGGGGGTAAGGTGTGGTGGGGGTGTCGTGTGTGTGTGGGGGTAAGGTGTGGTGGGGGTGTCGTGTGTGTGGGGGGGGGTAAGGTGTGGTGGGGGTGTTGTGTGTGTGTGTGGGGGGGTAAGGTGTGGTGGGGGTGTCGTGTGTGTGGGGGTAAGGTGTGGTGAGGGTGTCGTGTGTGTGTGTGGGGGGGTAAGGTGTGGTGGGGGTGTCGTGTGTGTGTGTGGGGGGGTAAGGTGTGGTGAGGGTGTCGTGTGTGTGTGTGGGGGGGTAAGGTGTGGTGGGGGTGTCGTGTGTGTGTTGGGGGGTAAGGTGTGGTGGGGGTGTCGTGTGTGTGTGGGGGGGTAAGGTGTGGTGGGGGTGTCGTGTGTGTGGGGGTAAGGTGTGGTGGGGGTGTCGTGTGTGTGGGGGGGGGGTAAGGTGTGGTGAGGGTGTCGTGTGTGTGTGTGGGGGGGTAAGGTGTGGTGGGGGTGTCGTGTGTGTGGGGGGGTAAGGTGTGGTGGGGGTGTCGTGTGTGTGGGGGTAAGGTGTGGTGGGGGTGTCGTGTGTGTGGGGGTAAGGTGTGGTGGGGGTGTCGTGTGTGTGTGTGGGGGTAAGGTGTTGTGGGGGTGTCGTGTGTGTGGGGGTAAGGTGTGGTGGGGGTGTCGTGTGTGTGGGGGTAAGGTGTGGTGGGGGTGTCGTGTGTGTGGGGGTAAGGTGTGGTGGGGGTGTCGTGTGTGTGTGTGGGGGTAAGGTGTGGTGGGGGTGTTGTATGTGGGGGGGGTAAGGTGTGGTGGGGGTGTCGTGTGTGTGGGGGTAAGGTGTGGTGGGGGTGTCGTGTGTGTGGGGGTAAGGTGTGGTGGGGGTGTCGTGTGTGTGTGTGGGGGTAAGGTGTGGTGGGGGTGTTGTATGTGGGGGGGTAAGGTGTGGTGGGGGTGTCGTGTGTGTGTGTGGGGGTAAGGTGTGGTGGGGGTGTCGTGTGTGTGTGGGGGTGAGGTGTGGTTGGGGCGTCGTGTGTGTGAAGGTAAGGTGTGTTGGAGGTATCATGTGTGTGTGGGTATAAGGTGTGTTGGGGGTGTCGTCTGTTTGGGGGAGTAAGGTGTGGTTGGGAGTGTGTGTGTGGGGTAAGCTGTGGTGGGGGTATCGTGTGTGTGTGTGTGGGGATAAGGTGTGGTGGGGGTGTTGTGTGTTTGGGGGAGTAAGGTGTGATGAGGGTGTTGTGGGGGTGTCGTGTGTTTGTGTGGAGTGGGGTAAGGTGTGGTGGGGGTGTCGTGTGTGGGGGGTAAGGTGTGGTGGGGGTATCGTGTGTGTGGGGGGTAAGGTGTGGTGGGGGTGTCGTCTGTTTGGGGGAGTAAGGTGTGGTTGGGAGTGTGTGTGTGGGGTAAGCTGTGGTGGGGGTATCGTGTGTGTGTGTGTGGGGATAAGGTGTGGTGGGGGTGTTGTGTGTTTGGGGGAGTAAGGTGTGATGAGGGTGTTGTGGGGGTGTCGTGTGTTTGTGTGGAGTGGGGTAAGGTGTGGTGGGGGTTTCGTGTATGTGTGGAGGGGGCGGTAAGTTGTGGTGGGGGTGTCGTGTGTCTGTGTGTGTGTCTGTGTGTCTGTGTGTGTCTGTGTGGGGGGGGGGGGGAGGGAAGGGGGAGGGAAGGTGTGGTGGGGAAACCCACATAGACACTGGGTGAATGCGCAAAGTCCACACAGACTGTCACCTGAGGTGGAATCAAACCTGGCTGAGCCCAACCCCGTACAAGGGGCCTCTGCGACTGAATTCTGTGTGGGGAATAGGTGCTGTCAGGCTGTTGCCTGGGATGTAACTGTGTATCTCTGAGACTGAGATTGTTCAGCATGTGGTGGAGAGCACCATTACAGTGCATTGACCTCACAGTGAATGAGACTACACTGCTCCTTCTTTCATTAGTACCAGCGCTGTCATTACAAAACAACATTTGTAAGACCAAGGCTGGCAAATCTTTGCCGTCTTTTATTTTTCCGGAAAGTTGAGTTCCTGAGGACTGTGTGTAACATTTCTTTCCTGTGTGCAGGGATTGGTGTTGACCTGGTGTGTATGGGTGAGCAGCCTCTTCATGCCGTGCCATTATTTAAGGTCAGTGCAGCTCCACCAGGCCAGCATTGCCTGATTGACACCTGTTTGTAGTGACGCATGTGGTCCCAATGAGTGAGAAACCTATAAAGGTTTCCAATTTGTCATCACCTATTCTGTCTGATAACAAAACAGTGTAGCAAACCAGCACGTACCATTGCAAACCCCATCATTGACCCAGTTTGTGATGGGACAGTTCTTTTCCATTTGTAGTCCAGCTGTAGGATACTGGGGAGTAAACCCATCACAGGACTCAGATGCCGAGCATTGCCAGCCAGTGACTACGGTAATCCAAACTAGATTAGAGTTTGGAGACTTCCTCTCTCCTTCTGCTGGGGGTGTGTGCAGCTTTAGCAATTGAGCTGTAACAGAGTCATGCAGCATAGAAACAGACCCTTCAATCCAAACAGTCCATGCCGGCCATAATCCCAAACTAAACTCATCCCACCTACCTGCACTTGGCCCAAATCCCTCCAACCGCCTTTTATTCATATCTTTCCAAATGCCTTTTAAATGCTGTAACTGTACCTGCATCCACCACTTCATGTGGAAGCTCATTCCACACACACACACACGACCCTCTGTGGAAGAAATCTGTCCCAGTGGCTTTTTAAAATCTTTCTCCTCTCACCTTAGATATATGTCCTGTAGTCTGGAAATGCCGCAGCCAAGGGAAAAGACACCTGCCATTCCTCTTCTCATTATTTTATAAACCTCAAGGATGTGAACCCTCTAACCTCCTGTCCTGCAGTGAGAAAGAAGGCTCTCGTTATAGCTGTTAACCTGCAGCCCGTCTGGTCTGGGCCTCAGCACAGCACAACATGCACAGATCTCGCTCAATTGGACAAAGGTGATATGGTTTTATAATGGAGACAGTGTGAATTTAGTATTATGCTAATGTGAAACATCCTAAGAACAGGAGGAGGCCATTCAGCCCCTCGGGACACTGCTGCCATTTAGTTAGACATGGTTGATCTTTAGCGTATCTCATTTGACCTGCTTTGATTATATCACTCTCCATTTATCTGCCTCCATTTTAAATGTTTTCATTGACCCTCCCCCTCCAAGGAGGGGCGAGTTGCAGATGTCCAGTTCTCTTTTTGTGAAGCTGTGAGGCCTGGTCAGAAATGATCTCTCTTGTTCAGTTAATCAAACAGCTTCAATTAAAGCACATGTGAACACAGCTCTGAAGCAGGTGGGACTTGAACCCAAGGCTTCAGGGAACTTAGCACTGCACCATGATGACCCTAACGGTGAAGGTCAGGAGTGGGGTTTGAACCCTGAGAAAGAGACCAGAATTCACCAGGCTTCAGCAAGGCAAGGAACGACACTCTCCGAGTCCAGTGCCTCAATCACTGGCCCAGCCTTAACCTTGTATGACTTAGGGAAATGCGAGCTGAAAATATGCAATCTGTTCTTCAAACTAAAATCCTTTTGCAGATTCACCTGGGTGATGCTGCACTCCTTTCAAGGCTATTATTTCCTTCTGGAGATGCAGGGTACGGAACTGGGTAGGCAAGAGGTTAAACCAGACTGAGTTTAGGTTTTGGAACTACTGAGTACAAACCAACTCCTCTTTAAAAGCATCAAGATGGCTTCATGTCAGTGAACCAATCAACAATGGCGATCTGCTCAGTGTTAAAGTGTGAGGTGATGCATTTGAGAGGACAAGAGAGACTGAGAGGACCCTAGGCAGGTACAGAGGGACGTGGGTGTGCATGTCTGGAGACTCTAGAAGGCAGCAAGGTAGGTGGTTAGGTAGGCATTTGGGTTTTATTAGTCAGGCACTGAATGCCCGAGCAAGGTGGTTATGGTGGATCTGTATCAGTTAGACCACAGACGGCATACAGTGTGGAGTGTCGGTCCCCACGTTATAGCAAGGCTGTGATTTCACTAGAGAGGGTGCAGAGGAGATCCACCAGAATGTTGGAACAGTTCGGTTCTGAAGAGAGATTGGTGTGAAGGAATTAAGGGCTACGGGGAGAATGCGGGTAAGTGGAGTTGAAATGCCCATCAGCCATGATTGAATGGCGGAGTGGACTCGATGGGCCAAATGGCCTTACTTCCACTCCTATGTCTTATGGTCTTATGGTGTTGTTGTCCTTTGATGAGAGAAGACTTGAGGAGGATGTGATTGAGGTGTACAAAGTTCTGCAGGGCATAGGAGAAATTGGGAAATACTTTTCCCCTTTAGTAGAGGGGTCAGTGACTGGGGGCAGAATTTTAATGCCAGGGTAGGAGCTCAAAGGGGATTTGAAAAAAAAAGCATTTTTCACCTCGAGAGTTATCAATACCTGGAACTCACTGTCTAAAGGAGGCAGGAACTCTCAACATTTTAAAAAGTATTAAATGTCATAGCATTCAAGGGTATGGACAAAGTGCTGATAAATGGAATTAGAATAGATGGCTGTTTGAACATAGACCAGTACAGCACAGTGCAAACCATTCGGCCCTCAATGTTATGCCAAACTTTTATCCAACTCTAAGATCAAACTAACCTACATACCCTTCATTTTACTAACATCCATGTGCCTATCCAAAAGTTACTCAAATGTCCCTAATGTATCTGACTCTATTACCACTGCTGGCAGTGCATTCCACGCTCCCACCTCTCTCTCTGTAAAGAGCCCTACCTCTGACATCTCCCCTAAACCTTCCTCTAATTACCTTAAAGTTATGTCCCCTTGTGATAGCCATTTCAACCCTGGGAAAAAGTCTCTGGGGGGGGGGGGGGGGGGGGGGGGGGGGGGGGGGGGGGGGGGGGGGGGGGGGGGGGGGGGGGGGGGGGGGGGGGGGGGGGGGGGGGGGGGGGGGGGGGGGTATCCACTCTATCTGTGCCTCTCATCATCTTGTACACCTCTATCAAGTCACCTCTCATCTTTCTTCTCCCTCAACCTTTCTTCATAAGACATGCCCTCCAGTCCAGTCAGCATCCTGGTAAATCTCCTTTGCACCCTCTCTAAAGATTCGCATCTTTCCTGTATTGAGGTGACCAGAACGGAACACAATATTCCAAGTGTGGTCTAACCAGGGCTGTATAGAGCTGCAGCATAACCTCGTGGCTCTTAAATTCAATCCCCCTGCTAATGAAAGCCAACACGCCTTTTTAACTACTCTATCAACTTGGGTGGCAACTTTGAGGGATTTATAGACGTGGACTCCTCCAAGATCCCTCTGTGCCTCCACACTGCCAAGAATCCTGCCTTTAACCCTGTGTTCTGTATTCAAATTCAACCTTCCAAAATGAATCACTTCACACTTTTCCAGATTGAACTCCGTCGATTTGATGATGAGCATAGACACAACTGGCCCCCCTCTCTCTGCGCTGTAGTAGCTCTAAGACTCTTAAGGGATCAGTGCTCATGTCCTGTTCAATTGCACAACTGGAATATATATCATGTGTATCATTCTACCTTCAAGTGAGTAGCAAAACCCAACTCTCTGACAACGTGTCTCTACAGGAAGCAGACACGGATAGGTTCGCTAGAACATTCAATTTCCCAAGATCTGCTAGGATAGGATGGGAAAACATATCACTGGCTGGAGATTGGAAACAAAAACAGAAATTGCTGGAAAATCTCTGCAGGTCTGGCAGCACCTGTGGACAGAAAGCTCCATTTCTGGTTCAGTGACCCTTCTTCAGAAACTGTGATAGAATGGGAGTCTTGTTTGATTTTTACTGCCCCAGCGAACTCTCCTCCATCAACAGTTAGCTTGTGAGAGGAACCTCTCCACAGTCAGAGGCAGAGGTTTGCTTGTGGGGATCCACTTGTGTCTTGGAAGACCTGGGAACTGAATCAGCATAAGTCTGAAAATCCTGCTTGTAAATATCAGCTGAAGGATATTGGCGATGTAGTAATCCCGTCACTGGGGTGGTAATCCAAAAAGCCACTTTCTCCATCCAAAAACCCCACCTCATATGGATTCATAGATCCATGCCTCATATGGCATGGATTCAACTCCCACTACAGCATGGTGGAATTTAATTTCCATTATTAAGCTAGGAATATAGAGCCAGTCTAATGGTGAGCACAAAACTATTATTGGTTGTCCATATGTAGTTGGCTCATTGAACAGATCACAAGACTTGGCCTATGTGTCTAGATTAGCGAGGAGACACACAGCCAAGACTTCCACATTTGGTCAGTATCCAATACAGGTTGACTCCCATGTATTTGTGCGCCTACTGACGAGGACGTTCCCCCATTCACTCCATAACCAGGTTGCCTGGTGTCGGTAGCCAAAAACATGCATTCGTTGTGGTTTTATTATGCTGAACGTGCTACATCAGACAAAAAGAATGACATGGAACAAAGATGGAAACCTGGGAAAAGTGACTGAAAACTTTGTGAAAGGGTTAAGTTTTAAGGGGAAACGACTGAAAGATTTAAGGTGGGCTGCGGCAGGGGGGGGGGGGGGTGAATGTCTCCAGAGCTTAGGGCCTTGAAAGATGTGGATGGACAAAGGAAATGTTGGAATGTGTAAGAGGCCAGTTTTGGAGGAGTGTAGAGGTTTTGGAAGGGTGTAGTGGTAGGGAGGAGCAAGGGAGGTTAGAAAATGAGACTGAATATTTTGAACCTGAAGTTCTAGTGGCCTGGGGACCAGGGTAGGTCTTGGTCAGAACTGGCAACGGTCATTTTGGCGCTGGAGGTCCCGCTGTCTGCTGAATTTTATTGGAGCATGGAATTGTGTCTTCAGAACAGGAGCTGGTGATGACAATTCCTTCTTGCCTCTTGCAAAATCACAAATTTTTCTGTTGATGAAAGCTTCTCAGTTTTCATAGAGAGAAATTCTGTCTATTCAGGTATTTTCTCCCAACTTTCATCCCCAGCTTTATCTTTTCCCACCATCTGCACAATGGGACAGACTGTTGATGGAACATTCCCCTCCCTTTCTACGGACACTGACTGACTTCCACCACTTACCCGACTGATCTCTCTCCTCATGGTTTTCTTGTCAGAGAGCACCAGCAGGTTGGTGGACTGCACTGCAGCCTGACTCGTTTGCAGCTGTTCACTGTGCTCCAGAAATTTAACATCGAATTCACAATTCGCAACTTTTTGGGACCTGGATTCTGCACTTTGTAACCTTTTGCGAAGAGAACAGACCCAGAGAAATTTGAATCACCATCTTCCTGTTTCTACCATAATCACATCAGGCTTGTCTTCTGAGTGAGTGTTCCATGGGCTACGAATTTGTTTAGCCCACAAGGCCCACTTATTTTGTTTTCCAGTGAAGTCAATTCTTTTTAAAAAAAACAGTCCAGCTTCTCGCTTAAACAAGATCAGGAGTTAGTTTATTACACAACTGCCACTGACATCTATTCACCTTAAAAACACACACCAAAGTTATTAACCAAAATGAAAATAAATGAGGATAGAAGTGATTTATGACGATGATCGCTGTGTAGGATTATTTTGGGCCGATTATTTGGTTGAAGATTCTCTTTGCAGATTGAATGATTTGAAACTATTAAAGGCAGAGTTCGGGAGCTGCAATATCTTCAGTGGTATAGAGTTGCAGCTTGCCTTTATAAGTGTGCTGAGCAGCACAGGTTCAGAGAGGGAGTGAAGTTTCTTTCATGACCTTGCAGGTATGCTCTTTGGAGCCTGGTTCAGCACAGTACAGCACACCTTCCTCTCTTTGTGTTCAGACAGACCCCAGTCTCCGACTGTGCTGCTGAACCCCTCCTGGAGCTTTCCGCACTAAAATAGTTCCTCACAACTTGCCAGTCTAAAATTTAAATGGATACTTTCCAAAAGCTGTCACATCATTTTAGGATTTCTTTGGCCAATTTTTTTTTTAGTTAATTTAAGACATTGATGGTTTTAACTGTCTCAGCCAATATTCTGGATGGCTCCCATTGTCAGGTTGTGGTCAACTTGGAAATGTTATCAATGCCTCCAGGTGAACTAGCTTTCGGAGCGCTGCTCCTCCATCAAGTGAAGGGCCTGATGAACCACTTGATGAAGGAACCAATGCTCCGAAAGCTAGTGCTTCCAATTAAATCTGTTGGACTATAACCTGGTGTTATGATTTTTAACTTTGTACGCCCCAGTCCAACACCGGCATCTCCAAATCCACGTGAACTCTTATCAATAGCTTCCATTTATCCTTGGTAATGCCTATGAACTTTAGAAAGGTCTCTCACAAGCCCGAGATAAATACAGTCTAGTTCCAATTCTAACTAAAATGCACAAGCCCAGCTACATGATATCCAGAAGCTAATTTGTAAAATTCTTTGTCCCTTTTTTAATAAAAGACATGACTTTTTTTTTACTAAATAGGCAGCATAATTGCAGAGTTGTGACGATTGTTTTTTGACAATCTCAGTCCCAATACCCTCCTTGTTTTGGTTTTTATTCATTTGAGACATGGGCGTTTCTGGCTGGGCGTATCCAGCGTTGATAGCCCGTCCCTACTTGCTGTTGAGAAGGTGGGGGTGAGCTGCCTTCTTGAATCACTGGAGTCCACCTGCTGTGGGTTGACCCAGAATGCTGTTGGGGAGGGCATTCCAGGATTTTGACCCAACAACTGAAGGAACGGCGATATCCTTCCAATTCAGGATAGTGAGTGGCTTGGAAGGGAACTTGCAGGAGCGGTGTCCTCAAGTACCTGATGCCCTTGGCCTTCTCGATGGAAGTGGTCAAAGGTTTGGAAGGTGCTGTTTAAGAATCTTCCAGTGAATTTCTGCAGTGCATCTTGTAGATACTGAGCATCGGTGGGGGAGGGAGTGGATGTTTGTAGATGTGGTGCCAGTCAAGTAGGTTGCTTTGTCCTGGATGGTGTCAAGCTTCTTGAGTGTTGTTGGAGCTGCACCCATCCAGGGGCAAGTGGGGAATATTCCATCACACTCCTGACTTGTGCACTGTGGATGGTGGATAGACTTTGGGGTGTCAGGAGGTGAGTTACTCCCTGCAGTATCCGTAGTCTCTGACTTGCTTTTGGAGTCACTGTGTTTATGTGGTGAGTCCAGTTGAGTCTCTGGTCAATGGTAGCCCCCAGGATGTTGACAGTGGGGGATTCAGTGGTAATACTGGTGAATGTCAAAGGACGGCGTTTCGAATGTCTCTTGTGAAGGTAAACCGTGCATTTCACATGTGGCCAGACCAGCAATGAGTCTCTTTAAGGTGAACTTGACTTCTTTGGGCTTTGCATGTTATCCTCTAGTTTCATCTCAGTGCTTGAATAACCTCATTGATGACAATTGCCCATTCATTGGAGAGTTAATGTGTAATTATTGAGTGATAATTAGTTATATTTAATGTTTTATCATATTTGTATTGATTAAAACCCACACATAATTTATGGTGTAATTGAGATCAAGCACTTGGTGTGAGGATTAATAATGATAAGTCAAAGTATGCTGCAGTTTTGAGGCATTCAGTTTCTACACCATTGTTTATTTTTATGTGGTGGAACATTTGATAATTTTGCTGAATAGCAGAGGGATAGGGTACAGTCTGCACTCCTCCCATTATTGCCTATGAGCCTCACAGCCTAGTGCAGCTAATACAGAGTCATACAAACCCTTTGGTCCAACCTGTCCAAGCTGAGCGTGATCCCCCAACTGAACTCGTCCAGACGTTTATCTTGAGCTTGACCCTATGTTCAAACTGTTGCGAGTGTCCCCATGAAGAAACCGAAGTTTGTCATAACTTTGTTTACACTTGACTGACATTTTCGGAGTGTGCAATCCCTTTAAGAGAACGTTACAGTGATTTGCAATGTCATTTATACTTGGAATACACTGGCAGGTATCCATGCTTAAAGTGCTTCAATATCTTCTCAACCAAGAAGTAAAGCTATACTTCTGTTTACCAATGCAATCCCATTAAGAATTTTATTAGCCTGACTAAAATTTATGAGCTTTGCAACTGTGTTGCATGAAAATGAAATGGAGTCCAAGTGAAGCATAGAGTAAGGAGAATGAAGATTGGGAGATATGACCATGAATATTAGCTGCACTGTTTCTTTTCAAAAAAGAAACCCACTTAATAGTAAATGATAAATTATACTCTTGAACACCTACTCAGGCAATAATATTTCAACATTAGTGTGAATTTACAGCCTTTAAGTAATGAGGATTTTCATGGTGGGACTGTTTATTGAACTGCAATAAGCTATATACAGATCCAGAGCCTAACTTACAGAAATATCATCCATCACTGACTCTGATACATCTCTCGCTCCCACTTGAACTTGTCGATGTCTCCACATCAATTAACTCTCTGTCTGTCTGTTTGTGCCACATCAATTAACTCCCTGTCTGTCTGTCTGTCTGTCTGTTTGTGTGTTTAACTTGGAACCTGTTAGGAACACTGGTGAGGGAGCCTCTGTGCAAAGAGAAGTTGGAGTTTGCAGCCATGGCCTTTTATCACAGCGGTGCGATTTTTTAGATCATGATGTGGTGCCATTCGCTGTTTTGAACTACGGTCACGTTTTCCCATCTTTGCTCTGTTTTGTATTTGAACTCCACCTGATTTTCTTGCCTTCTGGCACTCAGGACATCGATTTGTTTCATATATTATTGTCCTAACTGCAGAGTCATTAAATCAGATCTGTCTGTACATCTGCCAAGAAACAAAGACGAGTTTGTTATTTGAATTGCACCTTTTGGTTTGAAAACCCCATTTTTCCATGCTTTTTAAGCGTGACTTTTGGAAAACCGCTGTGCACAATTTGCCATCAACTGCATGAAATGCTTTCCTTTCTTTGAGTTGAATTTGCTGGATATGGGTCAACGTCCCCCCCCCCCCCCACTCCCCCAATTGCTAACTGGCCTGATGGTGAGCTGCTACAGTTCACATGGTGTAGAAACCCCACATGGTGCTGCTGGGTAGGAGCTCCAGAATTTCAGCCCAGTTACAGTGAGGGAACAGAGATACAGTTCCAGGTCAGGGGTGGAGGGGCACCTGAACATGGTCACATTCCCATATGCTTCCTGTCCTTGTCCTTCCAGGTGGGAGAGGTGATGGGCTTGAAAGGTGGTGTAAGCTAAGCCTTGGGGAGTTCCATCTTGTAGCTGCCAGTGAACATGAAGTGCAGAAGGCGGCGAATGTTGAAGGTTCTTGAAGTGGTGCTAATCATAAAGCCATGGGAACGTAAATAGGCTATTCAGCCCATCGTCTCTGTTCTGCCAGTCAGTGAGATCATGGCTGATCTGATCATTCTCATCTCCACTTCCCTCCCTTTTCCCCATGACTCTGCACTGACCCTCTGAAGAGCATCCGAGCCCCCCCCCACCCCTGCCCCGCCCCCCCTCCACCCGCCCTCTCCCTGTAACCCTGCATTTCCCATCGCTAACCCACCTAGCCAGCACATCTTTGTGACAGTGGTTGAGGGATAAACAGAGGCTAGGACACCGGAAGAACTCCACGTTCCCATTTGAATCACATTGTGAGATCTTTTACGTCCCCACGCGAGGAGGAACCCCCTGGTGCTTCGGTTTCCTCCCCCAGTCCAAAGATGTGCAGGTTAGGGTGGATTGGCCGTGGGAAATTGCCCCTAGTGTGCAGGGATGTGCAGGCTAGGTGGTTAGCCATGGAGGATGCAGGGTTACAGGGGATAGGGGCGAGGAGGTGAGTCTGGATGGGGATGCTGTTTGTGGACCCAGTGGGTTCCATGAACTGCTAACGCACTGGTCGGCAAACTGTGATTCTAAAACCACCTTCTTGAACAAACCTTGTCACATGTAGGAGCTATGTTTACTTTGCCATTCGATAAGATCATGGCTCATCCAATAATTCTGAACTCCACTTGAGAGAACGTCCCCGTCCTGTTTGTGCTCCTGGAACCTGCCAACCTTTTCAGATATTTGAATGAAACCAATTTTTCCTTGCCTTCATGTTTTTGTGGTAAGGGGGTTGGGTGCCTCTGTCGTTTCTTTCAATTTGTTCAGTTGTTAGAACTCACTTCTTTGTGTTTTTTTTTAATAAAAACGTAACGTTACAGGCTTCACAGCTCTTTAGTAAATTGGAAAGAGTAAAGATGATTGTTTGTTCACATAACTGGATGATCTGGCTTTTCCTTGCCCTCTATCCATCCCCAAGGGATGAGCAGATAATGATTCAGCATCCATTTGTCATCCAGCCGTTGCAAACATCCAGTGCTCTTACCTCTTTCTCTGCAGTGTTACTATCCTCCCCAATTGATTCGAGGGCATTAGTCAGTACGGCTTTAGAGCTTTTGCTTGTTCTTGCTAATCCCACCGACTTGGAGTCCTCATCTAACCCCAATTCCCAAGCTGGGTCTCCCATCTCTCTGAGCTTCTGAAAGTGCTTTCACATGGAGAGCAGCAGCTGCTCGTGTAAAATGACCAAACTGCACTCTGTCAGCTTCCACGGCGAAACGACACTGTAGGGCTCCTGTCTTGTACAGGCCCTCCAAAACACAAACCCTCCTTGTCCCCTGTTCTCATCTCCCCCCCGACCCCCTCCTTCTCCCCCCCGCCTCTTCTCTTCTCAGCTCTCTTCTTCCCCCCCCCCCCCTCCACACCCCACTATCTTCCCCCTCTCCACACCCCACTATCTTCCCCCCCTCCACACCCCACTATCTTCTCCCCTCCACACCCCACTATCTTCCCCCCTCCACACCCACTATCTTCCCCCCTCCACACCCCACTATCTTCCCCCTCCACACCCCACTATCTTCCCCCTCCCCCTCCACTTCTCTCCCCAACCCCTCCTCCTCCTCTCCCACCCTCCTCCCCCCCTCCACCCCCCCACCCTTCCTCCCACACTCCTACCCCTCCTCCCCCCACCCCTCCTCCCCCCACCCCCTCCTCCCCCACGCCTCATCCCACCTCCCCCCACCCCTACTCCCCCCACGCCTCATCCCACCTCCCCCCCCACTCCTCCTCTTCCCCCCCACTCCTCCTCTTCCCCCCCACTCCTCCTCTTCCCCCCACTCCTCCTCTTCCCCCCCACTCCTCCTCTTCCCCCCCCACTCCTCCTCTTCCCCCCGACTCCTCCTCTTCCCCCCACACTCCTCCTCTTCCCCCCCACTCCTCCTCTTCCCCCCCCCCACTCCCTCTCTTCCCCCCCACTCCTCCTCTTCCCCCCCACCCCTCCTCTTTCCCCCCCACCCCCCCTCTTCCCCCACCCCCCACCCCCTTCCTCTTCCCCCACCCCCACCCCTCCTGTTCCCCCACCCCCACCCCTCCTGTTCCCCCACCCCCCCACCCCTCCTGTTCCCCCACCCCCACCCCTCCTGTTTCCCCCCACACCCCACCCCTCCTGTTCCCTCACCCCCACCCCTCCTCCTTCCCTCACCCCCACCCCTCCTCTTCCCCCAGCCCCACCCCCCTCCTCTTTCCCACCACAACCCCTCCTCTTCCCCCACCCTCACCCCTCCTCTTCCCCCACCCTCACCCCCTCCTCTTCCCCCCGCACCCTCTCCTCCTTCTCCCCCGCACCCCCTCCCATCCCAGTGTGTTGGAGCAGTCTCTGCTCTGTAAGCCCCGAACCTACCCGGGTGCAGTGCCCACCCTCTCTGTGACCCATCAGTATCTCAGACTGAGTCTGGGTGCTGCTGGGTCAGCAGCTTTCAGGGAATGTGGCTTCTGTGCTGAACGTGCCTGGCTGCTGAGGAGAATGGTCATCTTGAATCACTTTGCACTAGTTCAGTTTTAATCATTCTGGACCTATTTACTTATCAGCATCAACCAGTCAAATGTTGGCTGATTGTCATTGTGTATTTATGGGATGCTTAGTGATTCATGACAAAATGTGCAGGCCTGGGTGTCCTCCTGTACACACTGAGTCAAATGAATATCAAGTGTCACAAAGGCAGGTCAAACCTCAGTCTCATATCTGAGTCTACTGTTTGATATGTTGACTAGGTACAATCTATCTACTAGAGGGGACAGTACATCAACTCGGTAAAAACAATGACTGCAGATGCTGGGAAACCAGATTCTGGATTAGTGGTGCTGAAGAGCACAGCAGTTCAGGCAGCATCCAAGTAGCTTCGAAATCGATGTTTCAGGCAAAACCGAAACGTCGATTTCGAAGCTACTTGGATGCTGCCTGAACTGCTGTGCTCTTCCCAGCACGACTAATCCCAGGGACAGTACATCAGTGCAGCTTCTCTGGCACTTTTGGAGGACAAGTTTGACACAGCTGTGCGAAGCTGTTAGCTCCTGAAATGTTGCCTTTCCTTGCTTTAGTGAGCAACCAAAGTTAGCTCTGGGGACTGAATGACTGGGGACAGTTATAACGTAACTCTCACCCACTGGGAAACAGCTGGTTCTGTCATTTCACTCTCTACTGGACTTTGTTGGTCAGCGTATAAGACAGGTGTTTCACTGAATCCCCTCCCCTGCCACAGTGAGTCCAGTTAAAATGATTCTTTATTCTCTTCCCGCTCTTTATATCCGTTCCCCAGGACAACCACGGTGTTTCAGCAGTATGAAAAGTTTCATGGCTTTTCTCTTTTTTTTCCCAACAGTTACACAATCGCGGGGGTCCCTGGAGATTCCCGTCTAGGTGACGATTACAATATTCCCCACTGGATAAACCACAGGTTGGTGGTGCTCACATCACACTTTATTCACTGACTGATGGATGGGGTTGGATTTGAACTTGTAGCTTTGCTCACTGTTTACTCTGGGGGGGGCCAGTCGTACTATTTGCTGTACAGCTCCGTGGCTACACTCTGCCTTTGTGTCAGATGGGTTGATCGAATCATACAGTACACAGGTCTTCCAGCTCATCTAGAGAGTCGTACAGCATAGAAACAGGCTTTTTGGGCCCAGCGCCTCTGTACTGATGAATAAACACCATCTAGTCGATACTAACAGAAGTACTCTAAATCGACACTCGTTCCACTTTCCAGTACCAGGCCCTCTCAAGTGGTCACACCACACCTTTCTCTAATCGTTGTGAGGTTTCCTGCCCCAGCTATCCTCCCAGGCAGTGTATTCCAACCCCTCACCACCCTCCGGGTGAAATGAGTTTTCCTCCAATCCCTTCTAACCCTTCTGTTTTTTTTTCCTTTAAAATTATTCCCCATTTGTTGTTGACCCTCCAGCTAAGGTGCTTTCTATTCACCTTGTCCCCGTGTCTCGTTAATCTTCGACCCCTCAGTCAGGTCCCCTCTCAGCCCTAAAGAAAACAATCTAAGCTTAGCCAGCCTTTCTTCATCACTGAGCTGCTCCATCCCAAACAACGTCCTGGTGAGTCTCCTCTGCAGCCCCCTTCCATTGCAATCCCATCCTTCCCTACAGTGTGGTGACCAGAACTGTGCGCTCTAACTGTAGAGTTGTGTACAGCACCAACATGGCCTCCCAGATCTTAGAATCTCTTGTCACAATTGATAAAGGCATGTGTCCCAGATACCGCCTTGATTACCCTATTAATCTGTCCTACCACATTCAAAACATCTGTGGACAAGCACTCCAAGACTCCTCTGAGCGTCCTTGTGCCTTGCCATCCATCTTAAATACTCCTTTTTCTTGTTCCTTCTTCCAAAGTGCCTCGCTTCACCTCACATTTGTCAGGAGGAAATTCCATCTGCCACTGATCTGCCTGTCTGACCAATCCCCACCGATGTCCTCCTGTAGCCTAAGAGCTTCCTCCTCACTGTCAACCACCCAGCCGATCTCCGTGTCGTCTGTAAACCCATTCCCCCTCACACTCTCTCTCTCCTATAATATTTATACATATCCCCAGCAATAAGAGACCCAGCACTGATCCTTGTGGTACACCTCTGCACGCTGCGTTCCAGTCACACAAACTGCTTTCTACCACCGCTCTCTGGTTCGAACCAGAGTGGATTTAGGATCCAACTTGCCACGTTACCCTGGATCCAGTGTGCTTTTACCTTTTGCCAGTTTTCCCATTTGGGACCCTTGGTCAAAGATTTGGCTGAAATCCATATAAACCACAACAACCACCCTACCCTCAACCTTCACACCTGATCCATCATGAAATATCCAGTCAAATGTGTTCGGCATGACCTCCCTCTGACCAAGTCCGTGCTGACTATCCCTGATCAAACTTTGTGAACATTAGTTTCCTCCTTCAGAACTCTTTCTCGTAGTTTCCCTGTCACCGATGTGAGACTCACTGGGCGATAATTGCCTGGTCTATCTCGATCACTCTTCTTGAAAGATGGAACCACGTTGGCTGTCTCCCAGTCCTCTCGCACCTCCCGTGTGGTCAGAGAGGAATTAAAAGTTTGGCTCAGAGCCCCGTACCTCCCTCTCTCATCTCCCACAGCAGCTTGGGATACAACCCATTGGGACCTGGGGATCTGTTTGCAAACCCCCCCCCCCCCCCACCCAAACCTCCAATACCTCTTCAAATCCCGAAGTCAAACTACTCAATGACCTCACCGTCTTCCTTCTGTAACTAATACCTTGTCCAAATGAAAACCAAAGTTAACTACTCGTTTAACACCATACCAAAGTCCTGCAGCTCCATGCACAGATTGCCCCTTTAGTCCCCAAGGGACCCTAGTCTTTCCCTGGTTAATATGGGATACTCCCTCATCTTGTCCAACAGTGTTTTCCCATACACTCTTTGCACTCCTTATTGATTTCTTAAGTCCCTTAATGGTCTTTGTATACCCAACCAGGGCCTCCCTTGGTGTGCTGTCTGCACTTGTTGAAAGCCTCAGTTTTCCTCCTTATTCTAGAAGGGAATATTCCTCGGCATCCAGCATTCTCTGGGCTTGTGTTCCTGCATTTAACCTTAAAGGGAACACGATGGGTCTGAACTCTTACCCAACTTGATTTTAAATGACTCCCTCCTCCCCACATTCTGCTGCAGATTTACCCACCAGTCCACTTTGGCTGAATCTTACCTTATTTTAATAAAACCTATTTTCCCCCAATACAATACCCTCTTTGTTTTGTTTCAGAGAGAAAGGGTTGTGAGTTTGAGCTTCACTCCAGAGGCTTGATCCTCTGATCCAGGCTGACACTTTCGGTGTCCTGCAGAGGGGGTGCTGCACTGTCAGAGGTGCTGTCTTGCAGTAGTTTAGATTAGATTCCCTACAGTGTGGAAACAGGCCCTTCAGCCCAACCAGTCCACACTGACCCTCGGAAGAGTAACCCACCCAGACCCATTTCCCTCTGACTAACGCACCTAACACTATGGGCAATTTAGCATGGCCAATTCACCTAACCTGCACATCTTTGGATTGTGGGAGGAAACCGGAGCACCCGGAGGAAACCCACGCAGACACGGGGAGAATGTGCAAACTCCACACAGAACAGTCACCCGAGGCTGGGATTGAACCTGGGACCCTGGCCCTGTGAGGCAGCAGTGCTAACCACTGAGCCACCAGGCCACCCCCTGGTTAAACAGCCCTCTGCACTCCTTGGGTGGGTGTAAAAGAGCTCACGATGTGATTCAAATGGGACTGTGGAATGTTTCCAGTGTCCTGACCTATGTTTATCCCTCAACCACCCTCACTAAAATCCAAAGATGTGCAGGCCATTGGGTTAGCTATGGGAAATGCGGGATTACAGGGATAGAGTAGGGGGCTGGGATGGTCTTCAGAGGGTCAGTGTGGACTCGATGGGCTGAATGGCCTGCTTCCACCCTGTAGGAATTCTATGTTTCTATGAAAACAGATAATGTTGTCACTGCCACATTGCAATTTGTGGGACCTTGTGTTTCCTGTATTCTCACAGGGACTGCATCTGTACAATGCCTTGAGATTATGATAGGCGCTGCATGCACGCTAGTTCTCCCTTTAACTGATTGTCCTTTCTGATTCTCTGATCTTTCTCTGTCTCACCAACCCATTCATGTTCAAAGCAACCATAAGATGACTCATTCCTGACAGTGGCACTGTGCTATGCAGAGCTTTTATTTCTGCAGTGTACCCAGATATGACCGGTCATATGCCTTTGATATATCTCGTGTGAAGAGCAAGTCCCCTCCAGTCAGTTACAAAGCAGCCTGCTGTAAGGTTTGCTGGGATGCACTCAACTGCGAAAGGCAACCCACTGTTTCCAATCTGCCAGTTCTCTTGATCCGGCAAATCCTCCCTTAACTATAGGGGTGGCGTGGTGGCTCAGTGGTTAGCACTGCTGCACAGTGCCAGGGACCCGGGTACAATTCCGCCCTTTTGGGCATGGAGATTCCGGGTGGAGTTTGCACGTTCTCCCCGCGTCTGCGTGGGTTTCCTCGCACAGTCCAAAGATGTGCAGGTTCGGTCCATTGGCCAGAGGAAATGCAGGGTTACAGAGATGGGGTGGGTCTGGCTTTGGAGGGTCAGTGTGGACTCGATGGGCTGAATAGCCTCCTTCCACACTGAAGGAATTTTATGATTCTAATTGGAATTTTTGATATTAGGACCAGGAGAGCTTTAATGCCAGCTTCCATAAAGGAAGAGCTACAGGGAATGCAGCTCTCTGTGCCGCAAGGCCATTTCCACATCTACCCCTCTG
The DNA here is from genome assembly GCF_047496795.1 of Chiloscyllium punctatum. Taxonomy (NCBI): domain Eukaryota; kingdom Metazoa; phylum Chordata; class Chondrichthyes; order Orectolobiformes; family Hemiscylliidae; genus Chiloscyllium; species Chiloscyllium punctatum. The sequence goes on along the minus strand of NC_092755.1, from coordinate 48,805,440 downwards.
TCCTAGGCTGGACCTGAAAAAATAGCTGAGGGAGCAGAAAGTAGGCCTCACATTTCTAAAGCTTTTTTTTATAATCACTATCCGTCACACCAAGTTACTGTACAGTTAACGAAGCATTCTTTGTTGTCAAGTTGCTGTTGTAGGAAATGAACAAATTTGAGAGTGGGGTAGATAGGGAGCTGCAGAAATTGAGATCAGATTTTTATTTTTGTCTGTGGTCTGCAGACATTAACGTGTGTGTATGTGTATGCATGTGCGCGCGTGTGTAAAATATCTCTATTGGACTTATGGTGATGCATATCCGAAATCATCCTTCCTTTGTCTCTTGTTACTCTGTGTCACCAAAATAGCTGGTGCAGTTTGACCATTTGCCTGTTTCTGTGGCTACTTACTCTGTGACAAGCCGCAAGGTCAGAGGTTGAGAGAGGCCTGAGATCAGCCAGCATCTGGTAAATGCAAACACGTGGTGCAGCGAGGAACTCCATCCTGTCAGCCTGTTGCAACGTGAAAGAGAAATCGGTTACATTTTACTGTTCTTGAATGTCACTGATCACATTGTTGACAAAGTCCTGTTGGATTAACTCCGTCTCATTGCTTTAATTGCAGCTTCTATACCTCCAAGAGTCAACTTTATTATAATAGTTTCACTCCTCGCATTAAACTTGCAGCCAGGAAGGTGAGTTGGGACCTGTTTGCTGGTGCAGTGTGGGAGCTTTTGAAAAATGATAGCAATTAGTTTCTATCTCTCATGAACGTCTGCCCCATTGACTCATCCAAAATAATCTCTGGCTGTATTTGCACATATATGATGCACAAGTTATTTTTTCTATAATTATTTTCATTTGAATGATTTTAGAACGCTCCTCAGAAGGCCATCAGATAGCACCAACATTAAATGTAATCAAACGCTGTTCAGATTCAGGTTTCATTCTGGATCAAAGCTGAAGTAACTCATCTGAATTAAGCAGCACCTTTGCCATTTTGGTTTCATTTATATTGTGACATGTACTAAGTACAGTGGAGAGTTATGTTCTGAGTGTAGTACAGCCAGATCATACCAAGGTCACAGGGTGATTGAACAGAGCGAGGGATATAAAGTTACAGCTGCAAAGAAGGTGCACTCAAAGGAAGATCGACACTAGATTTGAAATTTGAGAGGCCCATTCAGCAGTGGAATAGCAGCAGGGAAGACCGGGGTGGGTAGGGTCTGTGGTAATGCTGGCTGCCTTTCTGAGGCAGGGAGCAGTGTAGATGGAGTCAGTGGCTAGGAGGGTGGCTTGTGTGATGCACTGGGCTGTGTTCACAACTTCCTGCAGGCACTTTGCAAAGGAAAGCGAGAGTTCAGCCAGGTTTCCTGGCTGTTTCTAAATGCTTCCTTGTGGGGAGGACTTGCATGACTCTCCAGTGTCTGTGTTTGAACCATCGTAGTCACTGTAGATGAGCTATGAGCAGAATGAATTTATTATAGCTTAAAGAAGGACAGATTCTGTTGCCGTTTTTGGTCTTACCCTCATTAGGACTTTCAGCAGGGAACACACATTCAAGGGGGATCTTGTGGCATGTTGGTTGTACCCTTACCTCTGTGCCAGGAGGTCTGGATTCAACTCCCCTCAGCTGCTCCAGAGCGGTGGGAATATTTCTGAACTGATTGATTGGAAAATTTCCACAAATTCAACTCAACGTTTGTACTGCATGAGAGGTGAATGTTGATTCAAGTGAACTCGAAGGTGTTGCCATGGAGAATGCACCCATTAATGCTCATTGACAGTTAACAGACAGGCTTTGTTTAAATTTTAAACCAGGCAAGTCATTTCTGATTGTAAAGCCCATTGCCCCCTGAGAGATTAACTGGAGAATGGCTGTCAGCCATTTTGTTGAATAGAAACAGACATTATGCATAGTTCCTACAATGCATGTAATTGTTTTTTCCCTGCAAAATATAGGGCCCTGTTTATTAATATAGTGTATGTGAAAGTGGGTCACACTGTGGACACAGTTTATTGTCAATCTGGTTGTGGTATGTTCTGGTCTTTTTTTTTAAAAGGACTCATCTTGTTTTATTTTCACAAGGCCTATATAAAATCTATTTAAAGCTCCAGGAGACATATAGTCTAATCCTTAATTCTATCCATGATTAACCCCACAAAAGAACCTTATACTACTGATGTTTTACTTTAACTGCAACAACAGCTGGTTATCTTTTTAATGTTTTGAAAGAGTGCATTCGCTAATATGAAATCGAGTTTTCTGCGTTTTACACAGCTCTCTGATTTGGATTACTTGTATTGAGGTCACTTTGTTCGACTCCGCAGACTGTCTCACATCTGCTCTGTTTTTCTAGGCTCCAGCAGAGAAAGGCAAAAGTAATAAAGATAACAGTGAGTGTTTCGTCATTCCGTTGTCATGGAGATAGCAAGTCCTTTGTTGAAGTTGGATGTAGCACCCCCCAGTAGTGCTGTATCTGTCAAACCCATGGGGGTTGTGCAGGTGGAGGTTGGTTGGGTCCTTGTACAAGGGCTTGCTGTTTCTGGCCTCTTTTTGGTTTATAGCACTCAATAACCTGCTGTCTTTTAGGTCAAGACCACGTTTGAGCCATGCTGCAGCGGTTGCCTACCAGCGGGAACCTTCAGGCTTCAACTGTTGAGGCTGAAGTCCCCAACCCTGCTGTGGTTTCCTCATGTAACCTCCTGACCAGGAGCATTCTGCCTCCGTTTCGGAATCTCAGAATTGCTCCGATGCTGGAGAATGCTATTGAGCTCATTGTGCCTGCAATGGTTCTCTGAGCATTTTAACATCATGCGATACACCTGCCTTTTCCCCAGAATCTTGCGTGTTGGGTTCTATGTACATAACCATCAAATGTCCTCCTCGATGCTTTAGTTAAATCTACCTCTGCCAGGCAGTGGATTCTAGACCCAGTCCACTCGCTTTGTGGAATTTTCTTTTCCTCATCTTGCCTTTGCTTCTTTTGTAAAACACTTAAAATCTGTGGCCTCTCTCTCTCAGTCCTTCTGTGAGTTTCTCCCTATCCAATCTGTTTCTTTTTGACTTTGAAAACTTCCATCAAATCGTCCTTTCAGACTTCTGCTCTCCAAGGAAAACAGTCCCAATTTTTCCCATCTTTCCTCGCAATGAAGGTTCGATCCGTTCTGATAAAAGTTCTTCTGCACTCTGTCCAAACTACCCACATTCTTTCTAATATGTTGCACCCAAAACCGACCACAGTTCTCCAGGTCTAGTCAGTGCCTTCTAGCAGTTCATCATCACTCCCTTGCTGTTGCACTCCATTAACGACAGCTACAATACAGTATGCTTTGTTCACAACTCTTTCTGCCTGTCCTGTCACCTTTATGAACATATGCACATACACACTCTGATCCCTCTGTTCCTGCACGACCTTTAGTAACCTGTATTTAATATTGTTTTGTTGTATGAAAATGTCACATCTTGCCCTTCTCTGCACTTAACTTCACCTGTTTGCCCACTTCTCCAACTTGTCAATATCCTTTTGAAGCCCTACACTGCTCTTCTCTGAGATGACCATTCTTTACCATGAGCCCGTTCTCCAGGCACAGTGTCTTTCCACACCGTTTGGACAGGGGACAAACTCTTAGTCAGACTGATTTATCCCGACTGTTAGCAATGTAGCCTTTAATCCCCGCCTCCAGTATTTCTGTCAGTAATAAGATTGTACAGCGAATCATTTGGAAGTGTCTTTCTCCAAGTAACTTTGCAAAACTACCCTGCAGGTTAATTCTCCCAAGTTTTGGAGATTCTGGGCCAATCCTGGAAGGTCAGCAACCTCTAATTGAGGCTCAGCCAATCCAGAGCGAGCGATGGCTGAATGGATTCATGCGGTCTCTGCTGTGACCCTGAACTGTGCAGAGCTGACCCTTGCTGTGCGGTGATTGACCTGGACACGACCTCCGTGATGTGAGAGGGGCTGGCCTCTGAAGGGCAGAGGGGGTTCCTGTCTCTGATGTGTCGGCTCTATGGCGACGCACACATTGGGTGAAGCCTGGGTGAAGTTTGGCCATGGTACCACTTGTTGTCAAACACCATACGAACATTGACTGTCGCCATCAATCCCAGCAATTTGGTGACCTGCAAGAAAGGTTGTGGTCTCATTGCTGAGATGGTCTACCCTCTGGATGGAAATTATACCCTTGCTGATTTTCCCCAAGCTCTGCAGAACTTGCTCCCCTGGCACAGCAACATTCTGCATATCCTTTGCTCCCCCCCCCCCCCCCCCCAGCCAACCACCCACCTATCCCTGTGGCCTCTTGAATGAGTTCGCCACTTCAGTGCTATCGAGAGCTGTCAGTTTGTACCCTCCAGGAATTGGATTTGAGTCTGTCTAGATTCATTCCATTGAAATGAAGAGACAATGTGCTGACCAACGACACCATCCAATGCCCAATGTTGAGCTGTGATCCCATTGAATCCTGAGCCATGTTGTAATGTATCAGAATTAGTGAGTTTTGGGAATATCCTTGGTTTTGAACAGAAAACTCAAGCTGTTGAGAAGGTTGGTTTAACGTTAGGATTATATTCCCTCCCTGAACTCACTACATTGTGTTTTCATACCTATATTGTGAACTGTTTCTTTTTCTGGTTGCATTAAGTATCACCCCACCACTGTGCCCTCACTGTCTCTCTCTTCTCCCTCTTCCCCCCCCCCCCCCCCCCCACTATGCCCTCACTCTTTTGCCCCCACCCCGTGCCCTTGCTCTCTCTCTCTTGCCCTTATCCCATGCCCTCTTGCTCACTCCCCTCCATACCCTCCCCCACCCTGTGCCCTCATTCTCTCTCTCTCTCTCTCTCTCTCTCTCTCTCTCTCTCTCTCTCTCTCTCTCTTACCCTCACTCGCTCTGTCTCCCACCCTCCCATGCCCTCGCTGTCAAGTTAGGACATTATTTATGTCAGGTGTGTGTGTTACAAATTTACTGAAACCATATCCAGTTAAGACAGTAATATTGAGCCTCAATAACATCCATGACTCAACTCATTGTTCCACAGTTACACTTCTTTTGTTATAGATGAGTCAAAACAATTTTAAAACTGTGCAGCATTAAACTTGCAGCCAGCTCTGAGACCTGGTACCTCAGGGCATTCTGTAGATTCTCTCTATGATTTACTTGTGGTGTCCATGATATTATGGGGATCTCCTCAGAGCTCTCACAGTGATTGCAGTCAATAACATACAGAGTAGGTGCCGTTAATTTCCCTGTGCGTTCCTTTGTCTTTAGCAATAGGTGCGAGCAGCCCGAAGGAATCTGAGAACAGCCTTCCCATCCAAGTTGATTATGATGCATATGATGCTCAGGTTTTCCGGTTACCTGGGCCATCTCGAGTGCAACGACCCACCTCTTTCAGGTGAGTTGCTTGAGATTTTTGGATTTACTCTGAAATATTTTTGTTCTGGTGTTCCTCGAGTCTCGCAGCTCTTCTATAACTGTCGTGTGACTGATGATCAAGTCCCACTCCTCTGCCAGTCACTCCATCAGTACAACCATGTTGGTTCCATTACCAAAATGGCCAATAGTTTCCCTTCAGTATTACTGTCCAACAGAAGCTAAACATCCATCAAGTGTCTCAGGTGGGGGATTTCAGGCCGAGAAGGCATTTTTTTAAGGTGAGAAGAGAAAGATTTAAAAAAGACATGAGGGGCAACTTTTTTTTTTTGCACAGAGTGTGGTTCGTATGTGGAATGATCGTCCAGAGGAAGTGGTGGTACAGTTACTTTGTTGTGGTTCTGTTCGCCGAGCTGGGAACTTGTGTTGCAAACGTTTCGTCCCCTGTCTAGGTGACATCCTCAGTGCTTGGGAGCCTCCTGTGAAGCGCTTCTGTGCTGTTTCCTCTGGCATTTATAGTGGCCTGTCTCTGCCGCTTCCGGTTGTCAGTTCCAGCTGTCCGCTGTAGTGGCTGGTATATTGGGTCCAGGTCGATGTGTTTGTTGATTGAATCTGTGGATGAGTGCCATGCCTCTAGGAATTCCCTGGCTGTTCTCTGTGTGGCTTGTCCTATAATGGTAGTGTTGTCCCAGTCGAACTCATATTGCTTGTCATCTGCGTGTGTGGCTACTAAGGATAGCTGGTCATGTCGTTTCGTGGCTAGTTGGTGTTCATGGAAGCGCTTCACAGGAGGGTCCCAAGCACTGAGGATGTCACCGAGACAGGGGACGAAACGTCTGCAACACAAATTCCCAGCTCGGCGAACAGAACCACAACAACGAGCACCCGAACTACAAATCTTCTCCCAAACTTTGAACAGTTACTTTGTTTAAAAGTCATTTTAGATGAGCACATGAGTAAGGAATGTTCGGAGGGATATGGGCCAGGAGCAGGCAGGTGGGACTAGTCTAGTTTGGGATTATGGTCGGCATGAACTGGCCGGACCGAAAGGTCTGATTCCATGCTTGTATGACTCAGAGATAATTCATACATTATGAACAAAACCTATTCTTAAAGCAAACTCTGGTTAACACTTCAACTATGATCTGGGATTAAAGCCATAACCCCCTAATCCCACTCACTGTCCCATTCACACCATAAGGAAGACAAGTCATTGCAGGGATAGTGTTTTAAATGGATAAAGTCAAAAGGAGAAAGAAGAAGCCTGTATGCCAAGGGTCTGGAAATGAAGGATAAAATATACACTGGATTTCCTGTTGATGAAACTGAGTAGCTGGCAGGGTTAGACTGATGATAAATGTCCAGTTCCGTTTCAGTTCCAGTCAACTTGGATTCAAGTTATTAAGAATTGGTCACACAGTCTGCCCGTTTAGATTTTACCACTCAGATTGACATGCTGCTATTTGGAAACTCTCCCAGGATGTCCAATGAAAATGGTAGTTCAGGAGAGTTTTACAGCCTCCTTGGTGTCATCTTTACTCTGCCTCCTGGGAGTGTAGAACCCAACTCAGCCCAGAAAGAATTGTTGTGCAGCCATCAGCATTGGAACTGCCAGTTGTCTCCTCTTAGCTCGTTTATTTGTCAATAATTCAGCAATGAACTCCATCTCCTATCTCCTTGAAAGCTTTGCTTAGCTGTTTCTCCAAAGTCACTCAATTTCTAATAAAATGTCAGGGACTTCCAGCTCACGTTAAACTGTTGACTTCAGTTTCCAAGTGATGACATGGTTAAAATCCTTTAAAAATTTCCAGCCTTTCCCAGCTGGTGCTGAAATATAAATGTGTACTCCCAACAGCTACTTCCTGCTTCCAATGTTGATCTAAAATGATGCTTCCATTTATATAACTCTCTTGAATACAGTAACAAATCAGGACAGGATTTATATGCTTAATGGTAAGGTCCTGGGGTGTGTTGCTGAAGAGAGACCTTGGATTACAGGTTCATAGCTCCTTGAAAGTGGAATTGTACGTAGATAGGATGGTGAAAAATGTGTTTGGTATGCTTTCCTTTATTGGTCAGCGTATTGAGTACAGGGGTTGGGAGGTCATGTTGCGAGGCTGTACAGGACACTGGTTAAACCACTGTTGAAATACTGCATTCAGTCCTGGTCTCCCTGCTTTGGGAAGGATGTTGTGGAACTGGAAAGGGTTGAGAAAAGATTTACAAGGATGTTTCCATCGTTGGAGGACTTGAGCTACAGGGAGAGGCTGAATAGGTTAGGGCTGTCTTCCCTGGAGCATCAGAGGCTGAGAGGTGACCTTACAGAAATTTATAAAATCATGAGGGACATGGATAGGGTGAATAGTAAAGGTCTTTTCCCAGGGTAGAAGAAGACAAAACTAGAGGGTGGAGGTTTAAGGTGAGAGGGGAAAGATTTAAAAGGGACCTAAGAGGTAATGTTTTCATTCAGAGGGTGGTACGTGTATGGAATGAGCTGCCAGAGGATGTGGTGGAGGCTGGTACAATTACAACATTTAAAAGGCATTTGGATTCATATGTGAATAGGAAGGGTTTGGAGGGATATGGGCTGGGTGCTGGCAAATGGGACGAGATTAATTTAGGATATCTGATCGGCATGGACAAGTTGGGCTGAAGGGTCTGTTTCTGTGCTAGACAACTCTGACTCTTCAACAACTCGGCAGTAGTAAGGGTGTATCCTGATCATTGTCTCACTGTTGGTTACTTCACTTGTAAAAGTGGACATTCCCCATGGTGAGGATATGAATGGAATTGTGTGGTTGAATTTCAAGCTCCCCGTTCCGTCACTGCGCTGATACATTCTGTTTCCTTGTATTCTGCCTGTCAGGCTGTTATAAAATTACCACGCTTTCAGTTCCCTGGTTACTTAGCCCGGTCGTGCCGCAGCATGATGTCTGAGCGATTCTGTCCGATCACCCTGGTTTCTTGTCCCTGATCACAGGCCTGTTCGAGAGAGCCACACCAGGAAAAGTTCCAGCTCCTATGATGTTTCGAACAGTCCGCCCCATCACAGAGGGGCGCTGCTTCTGGAGGAGGTCAGGAGTCAGGCCTCTGATGACAGCTCTCTCGGGAAGATCTCCAATATTCTCCTGATCCCGCGCCCTCACCTCCACCAGTACGAAGTTAGCAGCTCCCTGGGATACACCAGCACCAGGGGTAAGGGTGTGACTTTGACAGCTTTTCTTTGTAAACTACTTTGTCCCAGACTGGTGCTCCCCAAATGGTTTCTTGCTGTGACCCTGTTACAAGGTTTGTTAAAAAGATGTGGTTGACCCCTCAGTGTTGGGGTTTGGAAGAGATCGGAGTTGTGATGGGAAAGATCTGTAAGACTGGAGCTGAAGGTCTGATAGAGTGGGCAACATGGCTGATGTAACAGGTTGACACTGCGTGGTGGTTATTAGGGACTAATAGAATCCCTACAGTGTAGAAACAGGCCAGTCAGCCCAACATGTCCACACCAACCCTCTGAAGAGTAACCCACCCAGACCCATTCCCCCTACCCTGTACTTACTCTTGACTAATCCACCTAACCTACACATCTCTGAATACGATGGGTAATTTAACATGGCCAATTTACCCAACCTGCACAGTTTTGGACTGTGGGAGGAAACAGGAGCACCCAGAGGAAACCCACATAGACATGGGGAGAATGTGCAAACTCCACACAGCGAGTCGCCTGAGGCTGGAATCGAATCTGTGTCCCTGACACTGTGAGGCAACAGTGCTAACCACTGAGCTACCATGCCATCCTCTTGTAACAATACATGACAAGTTATTCAGAGTTTGTGACCCCCAGAATCTCGGCTCCCAGCTCCACTTGGGGTCCTGATCACATTTTGGGAAGCACTGTGGTAGGTTTAGTCTGCTGGAATCTAGCTATGAGGGCTGGGCTTGGTACCCTCAGACCTACCCACACAATACCTCCCAGTTGCTGCTCCCTGTTCAACTAACAGGAGAAGGCCACTCCTGATTGGCAATCCCTTACTTGAATGTCATTGACTAGTTGTGGCTGGATATCACCAGGATGTGATGATAGGCTCCACTCACTCTTCCCTGATGAGGAAGGAGCCATTAGATTAAGAAGTACAAGGTGTTCTCCTCTAGGAAGTTTTAGTATTAGAAATAGAGGTCCCTTCAAGGTTCAACCAACGTTTGATTGACAGCTGACACTGTTCATTGAATAGGTTTAAGAGCTGGCCTACAGGAGGGCTGTTGTGGTAGTGTCCCTACCTCTGAGCCAGAAGGCCCAGGATCAAGTCCTACCTGCCCCAGAGGTGTGTGATAACACCTTTGAAAAGGTTGCTATAAAAAGTATCAAGACCTCAGTTCTTCACTGTGTCCGTTTGGCAGTGCTAATACTTTGATCTTTATTTATTTCGATTTGTTGGTGGGCTTCAAAACACACACACACCCACACACACACAAAAACTCCAGAGCGAGCTGCCTTCGCAGTGGGGAGGTGTCTCCTGGACAGGGAAATGCAGAAACTGGTGTAGGTGTGAAACTGGAGATTTACATTCAGTGCCCCTTGTCAACCTCCGAAAGTGATCCAGAGCCTAATTTAACATATGGAAATAGACCTGCTCAGGTAGAGACCAACCCAAGAGAAAAGGTTGCAGTCAAATTCAAGCAAATCATTTAGATTAGATTACATTACAGTGTGGAAACAGGCCCTTCGGCCCAACAAGTCCACACCGACCCGCAACCCACCCATACCCCTACATTTACCCTTTACCTAACACTACGGGCAATTTAGCATGGACTAATTTAGCAAGTTAGCACTGCTGCCTCACAGCACCAGAGACCCAGGTTCAATTCCCGCCTCAGGAGACTGACTGTGTGGAGTTTGCACGTTCTCCCCGTATCTGCGTGGGTTTCCTCCGGGTGCTCCGGTTTCCTCCCACAGTCCCAAAGATGTGCAGGTCAGGTGAATTGGCCATGCTAAGTTGCCCGTGTTAGGTAAAGGGGTAAATGTAGGGGAATGGGTGGGTTGCGGGTCAGTGTGGACTTGTTGGGCCGAAGGGCCTGTTTCCACACTGTAAGTAATCTAATCTAATCAAAATCTTGCACATAACTACATATAATGAAATATTTAAATAGACAAGTTACGGGGCATCACGGTGGCACAGTGGTTAGCACTGCTGCCTCACAGCGCCAGAGACCCGGGTTCAATTCCCGCCTCAGGCGACTGACTGTGTGGAGTTTGCACGTTCTCCCTGTGTCTGCGTGGGTTTCCTCCGGGTGCTCCGGTTTCCTCCCACAGTCCAAAGATGTGCAGGTTAGGTGAATTGGCCATGTTAAATTGCCCGTAGTGTTATGTCAGGGGTAGATGTAGGGGTATGGGTGGGTTGCGCTTCGGCGGGGCGGTGTGGACTTGTTGGGCCGAAGGGCCTGTTTCCACACTGTAAGTAATCTAATCTAATCTAATCTATTCACCTGACCTGCACATCTTTGGACTGTGGGAGGAAACCCACGCAGACAATGTGCAAACTCCACACAGTCAGTCGCCTGAGGCGGGAATTGAACCCGGGTCTCTGGCGCTGTGAGGCAGCAGTGCTAACCACTGTGCCACCATGCCACCCACAAATTTGGATGGCTTACTCGTCTGACGATCTTTCAGACTCTGGTAAAGAGTGAAGTTTGCATTGTATTGTAGAGCCCAAACGTGATTGTTTCCTTTGAAAGCCTTCCCTTCAGATCCCACCATTGCTTTAGACTAATTTAATGGAGTCATGGAAATCTCCTCAGACTATGGCCAAAAGCAGGCTGCCAAATTTTATTGGGATTGTTCCTCAACAGAATGTAAGCCTTCTGGGTTGCTATCAGTTAGCAGGCAGTTGATGACGACAGCCATCCCTGTGGTTCAGTGCCTTGTTATACTTGATTCTTTTTGGAATGTGGAAAACCGACTGCACAGGTTATTCATTGTGGGGATTCACTCCATTCACCTAAAAGCCATTGTTATATTGAACAGCCTGGGTTCAGTACCAGAGCAACTCGAAACAAAGCTCAGGCCCAGTCCTGTGTGTGATCAGAATGCTGACAGCTCGGACAGAGTTCGGGGTTGAAGGCACGGTGTTTTCCTTCATGGATTGAAAACTAAGGAATGATGTAATTAAATGAGAAACCGAGTTAATTCAGTCAAAAAAAAAACATTTTCCTGGGTGTGGTGTTCAAGAAAAGGGGCTAACACCTCAAATTGAAGCTAGGTTATTCATAGCGATGTCAAGAAACATCTTGTCACATATACAAAAACACACACACACACACACACACACACACACACACACACACACACACACACACACACACACACACACACACACACACACACACACACACGCGCGCGCGCTCTCTCTCTCGCTCTCTCTCTCCCCCTACCCCCACTCTCACACACGCACACACTCTCACGCACACGCATACACACACAGACTCTCTCATTCACACTCTCTCACACTCACGCTCACGCTCTTTCACACACACACTCACTCTCACACACACCCAGAGACACACTCACTCACTCTCTCTCACACACACACACACTCACTCGCGCTCACACTCTCTCTGTCTCTCTCACTCTCACACGCACACACACACAATCACCTTCTCTCTCTCACACACAGACTCTTTCACTCTTACACACTCATGCATTCTGACTCTCTCACGCTCCCTCGTCTGCTCCCCCTCCCTCATGTGCTCTCGCTCCCTTGTCTGTTCCCCCTCCCTCACGAGCTGTTTGGGGTGTGGGCTCGGTGAGCCAGTTGAGGTTTTCGATGGATAGCTGTTGAATTTGCAAGTCTCTCCAGAGTTACAGAGAAAAGCTCAAAGCCTCCTCAAAGGAACCTCTCACTAAATCTTGGGATCGAGCAAAGTGCAATTCAGCAGCAGCCCAGGGAGCAGTGATCCTCTTTCCCAAAGGTGTGGGAAGGAAGGGTATTAAGATTTGCTGATGGGGTTAGGTAGCGGGAGATGGCACTTGTAGATTGTAAACACCGTCATGATCTGAAGGGCTGAATGGCCTGTTTCTGTGCTGGATGCCCAATGTAATCTATCTTTCACAAAGGGTATCGATAATCTTAACCCTGCTGTGAGTTTCTTAGAAGAATAGTTCTGTCCTGAGTAGGGTTTGATGATGCTGTAGACACTCTGGGCCTGATTTGTGTGGAAGGAACTAGAGAACGAGGGTGTTAGCCAGCGCGAGGGAGAGAGGATAGCGCTGAGGTACCCTCCAGTAGGAAGGCTGAGAAGTGACCCTTTTAGAGACATGTAAGATGGTATACAGATTAGATAGCACCGATGGAGAGATGTTTCTGATATTCGACGGAGACTGGAATCAACTTAGAATTCCCGCACTGTGGAAACAGGCCCTTCGGCCCAACAAGTCCACACCAGCCCTCGAAAGAGCATCCCACCCAAACCCATTCCCCTACCTGACTACACTGCATTTACACCTGACTAATGGACCTAACCTTCACATCCCTGAACACTATGGGTAATTTAGCATGGCCAATTCACCCTAACCTACACATCCCTGAACACTATGGGTAATTTAGCATGGCCAATTCACCCTAACCTACACATCCCTGAACACTATGGGCAATTTAGCATGGCCAATTCACCCTAACCTACACATCCCTGAACACTATGGGCAATTTAGCATGGCCAATTCACCCTAACCTACACATCCCTGAACACTATGGGCAATTTAGCATGGCCAATTCACCCTAACCTACACATCCCTGAACACTATGGGCAATTTCGCATGGCCAATTCACCCTAACCTGCACATCTTTAGACTGTGTGAGCCACAGGGAGAAACTCCATACAAACAGTTGTCCGAGGCTGGAATTGAACCCAGGTCCCTGGTGCTGAGAGGCAGCAGTGCTAACCACTGAGCCACCGTGCTGTCCTGAATGAAGAGCCAGAAATGTAAGATAGCTATTAAGAAGTCTGATATAGGCTCTGGTTGAAATCCGTTAGCCAGGGAGAGGTCAAATTGTTTGGATTGTTTTGGGTTAAGGTAGTAAGGAATGGAATTCCTGAAACCGATCTGTAAAAAGACCAGCAGGATTTAAGCTCAGGGCTTCAGATGGAGTGTGTGAAAAAATATAGTTTCACACCGAGGATGGTGGTGGGAATCCTCACTGCTGTAAGGATGGCCGAGACAAAAGCCCTCATTACATTCACAAAGTACTCCGATTGGAGATGCCAAGGCAAACAGGGCGATGGGCCCAGCGCTGGGCAATGGGACTAAAACGGTCAGATTTTGACAGGCAGAAACCCAGTGGGCCGAATGGTCTTTTTCTGTGCTGTAGACCTCCATGACTATAAGGATGAAGTACCAGTGGGCACAGAGTTACTGGACGAGATGGAATGCCAGTCGTACAGACTGGCCAATGTTATCACTGGTGTAGCAGTTGGCTGATGAGCGAGTTAGGTTAAAGTTCATTTGTGAATTGTCGCAATACCGTGTCTCACCCTCCCCTCTGCCTCTTCCCTTCCTTGACCTCACTGTTTCTGTGGGGTCCACCAATATCCATTGCCTCCCACAGATACCCTGACCACAGCTCCTCACAGCCTGCTTCCTGCATGGATCCCATTCCATCCGCCCAGCTTCTCTGTCCGTCACATCTGTTTTTCCGCGTCACCTCCAACATGACTTCCTTTCTCCTTGATCGAGGATTTCCCCATCCACCGCCCACCGTGGCATTAGTGCCATCCACCCCCCCCCACACCCCACCATTCTGGTTGCCAGTAAACTCAGCCATGACAAACCTATTGCCTTTACCCCTCCACCCCACATCTTTGAGACATCAATGACAGGGTTGGTTATCCTCACTTTGCACCCCTCTACCGCTCCCACTACCCACTGGCAGGATACTGTCATCAAACACATCCTCTCCTCGCCTCCACTTGTAGTGTCCATGGGGACCGTTTTTTTCTGTGACACCATGGTTCACTCCTCCATCACTCCTAACCCTTTCTCACATCCCCATGCAACTGCAGGAGGTGGAACACTTCACTGGGTGCCCCCTTGACACTAGGGAATCTGTTTTAGCCCAGTTGGCTGGCTGGTTGGGTTACAGAACAGAGTGATACCAACAGCATGGGTTCAATTCCCATCAGCAGGTTGAAGTTATCATTAAGGAATCTCCTTCTCGGACTCTCCTTCTTAACCTCTCCCCTCAGCTGAGGGCTGGTGACCCTCAGGTTAAACCACCACCAGGCGTTTCTCTTCAATGAGACAGCAGCCCCTATGGTCTGGTAATACTATGACAACACAACAATGGCTGTTCACCACCTCCCTCCTCACTGTCCAATGCCCCAAACACACCTACCAGAGGGCAGCAGCATTTTACCAGAACGTCACTCCATCCAGTCTCCTGTACACACTGCTCACAATGCAGTCTCCTGTACACACTGCTCACAATGCAGTCCCCTGTACACGTTTCTCACAGTGCAGTCCCCTGTACACGTTGCTCACAGTGCAGTCCCCTGTACACGTTGCTCACAGTGCAGTCCCCTGTACACGCTGCTCACAGTGCAGTCCCCTGTACACGTTGCTCACAGTGCAGTCTCCTTTACACACTGCTCACAATGCAGTCCCCTGTACACGTTTCTCACAATGCAGTCCCCTGTACACGTTTCTCACAATGCAGTCTCCTGTACACGTTTCTCACAATGCAGTCCCCTGTACACGTTTCTCACAATGCAGTCTCCTGTACACGTTTCTCACAATGCAGTCCCCTGTACACGCTGCTCACAATGCAGTCCCCTGTACACGTTTCTCGCAATGCAGTCCCCTGTACACGTTTCTCACAATGCAGTCCCCTGTACACGTTGCTCACAATGCAGTCCCCTGTACACGTTTCTCACAATGCAGTCCCCTGTACACATTGCTCACAATGCAGTCCCCTGTATACGTTTCTCACAATGCAGTCCCCTGTACACGTTTCTCACAATGCAGTCCCCTGTACACGTTTCTCACAATGCAGTCCCCTGTACACGTTTCTCACAATGCAGTCTCCTGTACACGTTTCTCACAATGCAGTCCCCTGTACACGTTTCTCACAATGCAGTCTCCTGTACACGTTTCTCACAATGCAGTCCCCTGTACACGCTGCTCACAATGCAGTCCCCTGTACACGTTTCTCGCAATGCAGTCCCCTGTACACGTTTCTCACAATGCAGTCCCCTGTACACGTTGCTCACAATGCAGTCCCCTGTACACGTTTCTCACAATGCAGTCCCCTGTACACATTGCTCACAATGCAGTCCCCTGTACACGTTTCTCACAATGCAGTCCCCTGTACACGTTGCTCACAATGCAGTCCCCTGTACACGCTGCACACAATGCAGTCTCCTGTACACGTTGCTCACAATGCAGTCCCCTGTACACGTTGCTCACAATGCAGTCCCCTGTACACGTTTCTCACAATGCAGTCCCCTGTACACGTTTCTCACAATGCAGTCTCCTGTACACGCTGCTCACAATGCAGTCTCCTGTACACGTTGCTCACAATGCAGTCTCCTGTACACGTTGCTCACAATGCAGTCCCCTGTATACGTTTCTCACAATGCAGTCCCCTGTACACGTTTCTCACAATGCAGTCCCCTGTACACGTTTCTCACAATGCAGTCTCCTGTACACGCTGCTCACAATGCAGTCTCCTGTACACGTTGCTCACAATGCAGTCTCCTGTACACGTTTCTCACAATGCAGTCCCCTGTACACGTTTCTCACAATGCAGTCTCCTGTACACGCTGCTCACAATGCAGTCCCCTGTACACGTTTCTCAGAATGCAGTCTCCTGTACACGTTTCTCACAATGCAGTCCCCTGTACACGTTGCTCACAATGCAGTCCCCTGTACACGTTGCTCACAATGCAGTCCCCTGTACACGTTTCTCACAATGCAGTCCCCTGTACACGTTTCTCACAATGCAGTCCCCTGTACACGTTTCTCACAATGCAGTCCCCTGTACACGTTTCTCACAATGCAGTCCCCTGTACACGTTTCTCACAATGCAGTCTCCTGTACACGCTGCTCACAATGCAATCTCCTGTACACGCTGCTCACAATGCAGTCCCCTGTACACGTTGCTCACAATGCAGTCCCCTGTACACGTTGCTCACAATGCAGTCCCCTGTACACGTTTCTCACAATGCAGTCTCCTGTACACGCTGCTCACAATGCAGTCCCCTGTACACGCTGCTCACAATGCAGTCCCCTGTACATGTTTCTCACAATGCAGTCCCCTGTACATGTTTCTCACAATGCAGTCTCCTGTACACGCTGCTCACAATGCAGTCTCCTGTACACGCTGCTCACAATGCAGTCCCCTGTACATGTTTCTCACAATGCAGTCTCCTGTACACGCTGCTCACAATGCAGTCTCCTGTACACGCTGCTCACAATGCAGTCCCCTGTACACGTTTCTCACAATGCAGTCTCCTGTACACGCTGCTCACAATGCAGTCCCCTGTACACGTTTCTCACAATGCAGTCCCCTGTACACGCTGCTCACGATCCAGTCCCCTGTACACGCTGCTCACAATGCAGTCTCCTGTACACACTGCTCACAATGCAGTCCCCTGTACACGTTTCTCACAATGCAGTCTCCTGTACACGCTGCTCACAATGCAATCCCCTGTACACGCTGCTCACGATCCAGTCCCCTGTACACGCTGCTCACACTGCAGTCTCCTGTACACACTGCTCACAATGCAGTCCCATGTACACGTTGCTCACAATGCAGTCCCCTGTACACGTTTCTCACAATGCAGTCCCCTGTACACATTGCTCACAATGCAGTCCCCTGTACACGTTTCTCACAATGCAGTCCCCTGTACACGTTGCTCACAATGCAGTCCCCTGTACACGCTGCACACAATGCAGTCTCCTGTACACGTTGCTCACAATGCAGTCCCCTGTACACGTTGCTCACAATGCAGTCCCCTGTACACGTTTCTCACAATGCAGTCCCCTGTACACGTTTCTCACAATGCAGTCCCCTGTACACACTGCTCACAATGCAGTCCCCTGTACACGTTTCTCACAATGCAGTCCCCTGTACATGTTTCTCACAATGCAGTCCCCTGTACACACTGCTCACAATGCAGTCCCCTGTACACGTTTCTCACAATGCAGTCCCCTGTACACGTTTCTCACAATGCACTCCCCTGTACACGTTGCTCACAATGCAGTCTCCTGTACACACTGCTCACAATGCAGTCCCCTGTACACGTTTCTCACAATGCACTCCCCTGTACACGTTGCTCACAATGCAGTCTCCTGTACACGCTGCTCACAATGCAGTTTCCTGTACACGTTTCTCACAATGCAGTCTCCTGTACACGCTGCTCACAATGCAGTCTCCTGTACACACTGCTCACAATGCAGTTTCCTGTACACGTTTCTCACAATGCAGTCCCCTGTACACGCTGCTCACAATGCAGTCTCCTGTACACGTTGCTCACAATGCAGTCTCCTGTACACACTGCTCACAATGCAGTCTCCTGTACACGTTTCTCACAATGCAGTCCCCTGTACACGCTGCTCACAATGCAGTCTCCTGTACACACTGCTCACAATGCAGTCTCCTGTACACGTTTCTCACAATGCAGTCCCCTGTACACATTGCTCACAATGCAGTCCCCTGTACACGTTTCTCACAATGCAGTCTCCTGTACACGCTGCTCACAATGCAGTCCCCTGTACACACTGCTCACAATGCAGTCTCCTGGACACGCTACTCACAATGCAGTCTCCTGTACACACTGCTCACAATGCAGTCCCCTGTACACGTTTCTCACAATGCAGTCTCCTGTACACGCTGCTCACAGTGCAGTCTCCTGTACACACTGCTCACAATGCAGTCTCCTGTACACGCTGCTCACAGTGCAGTCTCCTGTACACGTTGCTCACAATGCAGTCCCCTGTACACGTTTCTCACAATGCAGTCTCCTGTACACGTTTCTCACAGTGCAGTCTCCTGTACACGTTGCTCACAATGCAGTCCCCTGTACACGTTGCTCACAATGCAGTCCCCTGTACACGTTGCCCACAATGCAGTCCCCTGTACACACTGCTCACAATGCAGTCCCCTGTACACGCTGCTCACGATGCAGTCCCCTGTGCACACTGCTCACGATGCAGTCTCCTGTACACACTGCTCACGATGCAGTCTCCTGTACACGTTTCTCACAATGCAGTCTCCTGTACACGTTTCTCACAATGCAGTCCCCTGTACACGTTTCTCACAATGCAGTCTCCTGTACACGTTTCTCACAATGCAGTCCCCTGTACACGTTTCTCACAATGCAGTCCCCTGTACACGCTGCTCACAATGCAGTCCCCTGTACACGCTTCTCACAATGCAGTCCCCTGTACACGTTGCTCACAATGCAGTCCCCTGTACATGTTTCTCACAATGCAGTCTCCTGTACACGTTTCTCACAATGCAGTCTCCTGTACGCGTTTCTCACAATGCAGTCTCCTGTACACGCTGCTCACAATGCAGTCTCCTGTACACGCTGCTCACAGTGCAGTCTCCTGTACACGCTGCTCACAATGCAGTCTCCTGTACACGCTGCTCACAATGCAGTCCCCTGTACACGTTGCTCACAATGCAGTCCCCTGTACACGTTTCTCACAATGCAGTCCCCTGTACACGTTTCTCACAATGCAGTCCCCTGTACACACTGCTCACAATGCAGTCCCCTGTACACGTTTCTCACAATGCACTCCCCTGTACACGTTGCTCACAATGCAGTCTCCTGTACACACTGCTCACAATGCAGTTTCCTGTACACGTTTCTCACAATGCAGTCCCCTGTACACGCTGCTCACAATGCAGTCTCCTGTACACGCTGCTCACAATGCAGTTTCCTGTACACGTTTCTCACAATGCAGTCTCCTGTACACGCTGCTCACAATGCAGTCTCCTGTACACGCTGCTCACAGTGCAGTCTCCTGTACACACTGCTCACAATGCAGTCTCCTGTACACGCTGCTCACAATGCAGTCCCCTGTACACGTTTCTCACAATGCAGTCCCCTGTACACGTTGCTCACAATGCTGTCCCCTGTACACGCTGCTCACAATGCAGTCTCCTGTACACGCTGCTCACAATGCAGTCTTCTGTACACGCTGCTCACAATGCAGTCCCCTGGACACGTTGCTAACGATGCAGTCTCCTGTACACGTTTCTCACAATGCAGTCTCCTGTACACACTGCTCACAATGCAGTCTTCTGTACACGCTGCTCACAATGCAGTCCCCTGTACACGTTGCTCACAATGCAGTCTCCTGTACACGTTTCTCACAATGCAGTCTCCTGTACACGCTGCTCACAATGCAGTCCCCTGTACACGTTGCTCACAATGCAGTCTCCTGTTCACGTTTCTCACAATGCAGTCTCCTGTACACGCTGCTCACAATGCAGTCCCCTGTACACGCTGCTCACAATGCAGTCCCCTGTACACACTGCTCACAATGCAGTCTCCTGTACACGTTTCTCACAATGCACTCCCCTGTACACGTTGCTCACAATGCAGTCTCCTGTACACACTGCTCACAATGCAGTCTCCTGTACACACTGCTCACAATGCAGTCTCCTGTACACGTTTCTCACAATGCAGTCCCCTGTACACACTGCTCACAATGCAGTCCCCTGTACACGCTGCTCACAATGCAGTCCCCTGTACACGCTGCTCACAATGCAGTCCCCTGTACACGCTGCTCACAATGCAGTCCCCTGTACACGCTGCTCACAATCCAGTCTCCTGTACACACTGCTCACAATCCAGTCCCCTGTACACGTTTCTCACAATGCAGTCCCCTGTACACGTTTCTCACAATGCAGTCCCCTGTACACGCTGCTCACAATGCTGTCCCCTGTACACGTTTCTCACAATGCAGTCCCCTGTACACGTTTCTCACAATGCAGTCCCCTGTACAAACTGCTCACAATGCAGTCCCCTGTACACACTGCTCACAATGCAGTCCCCTGTACACGTTTCTCACAATGCAGTCCCCTGTACACGTTTCTCACAATGCAGTCTCCTGTACACGCTGCTCACAATGCAGTCCCCTGTACACGTTTCTCACAATGCAGTCCCCTGTACACGTTTCTCACAATGCAGTCCCCTGTACACGTTGCCCACAATGCAGTCCCCTGTACACGTTTCTCACAATGCAGTCCCCTGTACACGCTGCTCACAGTGCAGTCCCCTGTACACGCTGCTCACAATGCAGTCCCCTGTACACACTGCTCACAATGCAGTCCCCTGTACACGTTTCTCACAATGCAGTCTCCTGTACACGTTGCTCACAATGCAGTCCCCTGTACACACTGCTCACAATGCAGTCTCCTGTACACGCTGCTCACAATGCAGTCCCCTGTACACGCTGCTCACGATGCAGTCCCCTGTGCACACTGCTCACGATGCAGTCTCCTGTACACACTGCTCACGATGCAGTCTCCTGTACACGTTTCTCACAATGCAGTCTCCTGTACACGTTTCTCACAATGCAGTCCCCTGTACACGTTTCTCACAATGCAGTCTCCTGTACACGTTTCTCACAATGCAGTCCCCTGTACACGTTTCTCACAATGCAGTCCCCTGTACACGTTTCTCACAATGCAGTCCCCTGTACACGTTTCTCACAATGCAGTCTCCTGTACACGCTGCTCACAGTGCAGTCTCCTGTACACGCTGCTCACAATGCAGTCTCCTGTACACGCTGCTCACAGTGCAGTCTCCTGTACACACTGCTCACAATGCAGTCCCCTGTACACGTTTCTCACAATGCAGTCTCCTGTACACGTTTCTCACAGTGCAGTCTCCTGTACACACTGCTCACAGTGCAGTCTCCTGTACACACTGCTCACAGTGCAGTCTCCTGTACACGTTGCTCACAGTGCAGTCTCCTGTACACGCTGCTCACAGTGCAGTCTCCTGTACACACTGCTCACAATGCAGTCTCCTGTACACGTTTCTCACAATGCAGTCCCCTGTACACGTTTCTCACAATGCAGTCCCCTGTACACGTTTCTCACAATGCAGTCTCCTGTACACGCTGCTCACAATGCAGTCCCCTGTACACACTGCTCACAATGCAGTCTCCTGTACACGCTACTCACAATGCAGTCTCCTGTACACACTGCTCACAATGCAGTCTCCTGTACACGTTTCTCACAATGCAGTCCCCTGTACACGCTGCTCACAATGCAGTCCCCTGTACACGTTGCTCACAATGCAGTCTCCTGTACACGTTTCTCTCAATGCAGTCTCCTGTACACACTGCTCACAATGCAGTCTCCTGTACACGTTGCGCACAATGCAGTCCCCTGTACACGTTGCTCACAATGCAGTCCCCTGTACACGTTGCTCACAATGCAGTCTCCTGTACACGTTTCTCACAATGCAGTCCCCTGTACACGTTTCTCACAATGCAGTCCCCTGTACACGTTTCTCACAATGCAGTCCCCTGTACACGTTTCTCACAATGCAGTCCCCTGTACACGTTTCTCACAATGCAGTCTCCTGTACACGCTGCTCACAGTGCAGTCTCCTGTACACACTGCTCACAATGCAGTCTCCTGTACACGCTGCTCACAGTGCAGTCTCCTGTACACACTGCTCACAATGCAGTCCCCTGTACACGTTTCTCACAATGCAGTCTCCTGTACACGTTTCTCACAATGCAGTCTCCTGTACACACTGCTCACAGTGCAGTCTCCTGTACACGTTTCTCACAATGCAGTCCCCTGTACACGTTTCTCACAATGCAGTCCCCTGTACACGTTTCTCACAATGCAGTCTCCTGTACACGCTGCTCACAATGCAGTCCCCTGTACACACTGCTCACAATGCAGTCTCCTGTACACCCTACTCACAATGCAGTCTCCTGTACACACTGCTCACAATGCAGTCTCCTGTACACGTTTCTCACAATGCAGTCCCCTGTACACGCTGCTCACAATGCAGTCCCCTGTACACGTTGCTCACAATGCAGTCTCCTGTACACGTTTCTCTCAATGCAGTCTCCTGTACACACTGCTCACAATGCAGTCCCCTGTACACGTTGCTCACAATGCAGTCCCCTGTACACGTTGCTCACAATGCAGTCTCCTGTACACGTTTCTCACAATGCAGTCCCCTGTACACGTTGCTCACAATGCAGTCTCCTGTACACGTTTCTCACAATGCAGTCTCCTGTACACACTGCTCACAATGCAGTCCCCTGTACACGTTTCTCACAATGCACTCCCCTGTACACGTTGCTCACAATGCAGTCTCCTGTACACACTGCTCACAATGCAGTCTCCTGTACACACTGCTCACAATGCAGTCTCCTGTACACGTTGCTCACAATGCAGTCCCCTGTACACGTTGCTCACAATGCAGTCTCCTGTACACGCTGCTCACAATGTAGTCTCCTGTACACGTTGCTCACAATGCAGTCCCCTGTACACGTTTCTCACAATGCAGTCTCCTGTACACGTTGCTCACAATGCAGTCTCCTGTACACGTTGCCCACAATGCAGTCCCCTGTACACGTTTCTCACAATGCAGTCCCCTGTACACACTGCTCACAATGCAGTCCCCTGTACACGCTGCTCACAATGCAGTCCCCTGTACACGTTTCTCACAATGCAGTCCCCTGTACACGTTTCTCACAATGCAGTCCCCTGTACACGTTGCCCACAATGCAGTCCCCTGTACACACTGCTCACAATGCAGTCCCCTGTACACGCTGCTCACAATGCAGTCCCCTGTACACGTTTCTCACAATGCAGTCCCCTGTACACACTGCTCACAATGCAGTCCCCTGTACACTTTTCTCACAATGCACTCCCCTGTACACGTTGCTCACAATGCAGTCTCCTGTACACACTGCTCACAATGTAGTCCCCTGTACACGCTGCTCACAATGCTGTCCCCTGTACACGTTTCTCACAATGCAGTCCCCTGTACACGTTTCTCACAATGCAGTCCCCTGTACAAACTGCTCACAATGCAGTCCCCTGTACACACTGCTCACAATGCAGTCCCCTGTACACGTTTCTCACAATGCAGTCCCCTGTACACGTTTCTCACAATGCAGTCTCCTGTACACGCTGCTCACAATGCAGTCCCCTGTACACGTTTCTCACAATGCAGTCCCCTGTACACGTTTCTCACAATGCAGTCCCCTGTACACGTTGCCCACAATGCAGTCCCCTGTACACGTTTCTCACAATGCAGTCCCCTGTACACGCTGCTCACAGTGCAGTCCCCTGTACACGCTGCTCACAATGCAGTCCCCTGTACACACTGCTCACAATGCAGTCCCCTGTACACGTTTCTCACAATGCAGTCTCCTGTACACGTTGCTCACAATGCAGTCCCCTGTACACGTTGCTCACAATGCAGTCCCCTGTACACACTGCTCACAATGCAGTCTCCTGTACACGCTGCTCACAATGCAGTCCCCTGTACACTCTGCTCACGATGCAGTCCCCTGTGCACACTGCTCACGATGCAGTCTCCTGTACACGTTTCTCACAATGCAGTCTCCTGTACACGTTTCTCACAATGCAGTCCCCTGTACACGTTTCTCACAATGCAGTCTCCTGTACACGTTTCTCACAATGCAGTCCCCTGTACACGTTTCTCACAATGCAGTCCCCTGTACACGTTTCTCACAATGCAGTCTCCTGTACACGCTGCTCACAGTGCAGTCTCCTGTACACGCTGCTCACAATGCAGTCTCCTGTACACGCTGCTCACAGTGCAGTCTCCTGTACACACTGCTCACAATGCAGTCCCCTGTACACGTTTCTCACAATGCAGTCTCCTGTACACGTTTCTCACAGTGCAGTCTCCTGTACACACTGCTCACAGTGCAGTCTCCTGTACACACTGCTCACAGTGCAGTCTCCTGTACACGTTGCTCACAGTGCAGTCTCCTGTACACGCTGCTCACAATGCAGTCTCCTGTACACACTGCTCACAATGCAGTCTCCTGTACACGTTTCTCACAATGCAGTCCCCTGTACACGTTTCTCACAATGCAGTCCCCTGTACACGTTTCTCACAATGCAGTCTCCTGTACACGCTGCTCACAATGCAGTCCCCTGTACACACTGCTCACAATGCAGTCTCCTGTACACGCTACTCACAATGCAGTCTCCTGTACACACTGCTCACAATGCAGTCTCCTGTACACGTTTCTCACAATGCAGTCCCCTGTACACGCTGCTCACAATGCAGTCCCCTGTACACGTTGCTCACAATGCAGTCTCCTGTACACGTTTCTCTCAATGCAGTCTCCTGTACACACTGCTCACAATGCAGTCTCCTGTACACGTTGCGCACAATGCAGTCCCCTGTACACGTTGCTCACAATGCAGTCCCCTGTACACGTTGCTCACAATGCAGTCTCCTGTACACGTTTCTCACAATGCAGTCCCCTGTACACGTTTCTCACAATGCAGTCCCCTGTACACGTTTCTCACAATGCAGTCCCCTGTACACGTTTCTCACAATGCAGTCCCCTGTACACGTTTCTCACAATGCAGTCTCCTGTACACGCTGCTCACAGTGCAGTCTCCTGTACACACTGCTCACAATGCAGTCTCCTGTACACGCTGCTCACAGTGCAGTCTCCTGTACACACTGCTCACAATGCAGTCCTCTGTACACGTTTCTCACAATGCAGTCTCCTGTACACGTTTCTCACAATGCAGTCTCCTGTACACACTGCTCACAGTGCAGTCTCCTGTACACGTTTCTCACAATGCAGTCCCCTGTACACGTTTCTCACAATGCAGTCCCCTGTACACGTTTCTCACAATGCAGTCTCCTGTACACGCTGCTCACAATGCAGTCCCCTGTACACACTGCTCACAATGCAGTCTCCTGTACACCCTACTCACAATGCAGTCTCCTGTACACACTGCTCACAATGCAGTCTCCTGTACACGTTTCTCACAATGCAGTCCCCTGTACACGCTGCTCACAATGCAGTCCCCTGTACACGTTGCTCACAATGCAGTCTCCTGTACACGTTTCTCTCAATGCAGTCTCCTGTACACACTGCTCACAATGCAGTCCCCTGTACACGTTGCTCACAATGCAGTCCCCTGTACACGTTGCTCACAATGCAGTCCCCTGTACACGTTGCTCACAATGCAGTCTCCTGTACACGTTTCTCACAATGCAGTCCCCTGTACACGTTGCTCACAATGCAGTCTCCTGTACACGTTTCTCACAATGCAGTCTCCTGTACACACTGCTCACAATGCAGTCCCCTGTACACGTTTCTCACAATGCACTCCCCTGTACACGTTGCTCACAATGCAGTCTCCTGTACACACTGCTCACAATGCAGTCTCCTGTACACACTGCTCACAATGCAGTCTCCTGTACACGTTGCTCACAATGCAGTCCCCTGTACACGTTGCTCACAATGCAGTCTCCTGTACACGCTGCTCACAATGTAGTCTCCTGTACACGTTGCTCACAATGCAGTCCCCTGTACACGTTTCTCACAATGCAGTCTCCTGTACACGTTGCTCACAATGCAGTCTCCTGTACACGTTGCCCACAATGCAGTCCCCTGTACACGTTTCTCACAATGCAGTCCCCTGTACACACTGCTCACAATGCAGTCCCCTGTACACGCTGCTCACAATGCAGTCCCCTGTACACGTTTCTCACAATGCAGTCCCCTGTACACGTTTCTCACAATGCAGTCCCCTGTACACGTTGCCCACAATGCAGTCCCCTGTACACACTGCTCACAATGCAGTCCCCTGTACACGCTGCTCACAATGCAGTCCCCTGTACACGTTTCTCACAATGCAGTCCCCTGTACACTTTTCTCACAATGCAGTCCCCTGTACACTTTTCTCACAATGCACTCCCCTGTACACGTTGCTCACAATGCAGTCTCCTGTACACACTGCTCACAATGTAGTCTCCTGTACACGTTGCTCACAATGCAGTCCCCTGTAGACGTTTCTCACAATGCAGTCTCCTGTACACGTTGCTCACAATGCAGTCTCCTGTACACGTTGCCCACAATGCAGTCCCCTGTACACGTTGCTCACAATGCAGTCTCCTGTACACGCTGCTCACAATGCAGTCTTCTGTACACGCTGCTCACAATGCAGTCCCCTGTACACGTTGCTCACAATGCAGTCTCCTGTACACGTTGCTCACAATGCAGTCTCCTGTACACACTGCTCACAATGTAGTCTCCTGTACACGTTGCTCACAATGCAGTCCCCTGTAGACGTTTCTCACAATGCAGTCTCCTGTACACGTTGCTCACAATGCAGTCTCCTGTACACGTTGCCCACAATGCAGTCCCCTGTACACGTTGCTCACAATGCAGTCTCCTGTACACGCTGCTCACAATGCAGTCTTCTGTACACGCTGCTCACAATGCAGTCTCCTGTACACGTTGCTCACAATGCAGTCCCCTGTACACGCTGATCACAATGCAGTCCCCTGTAAACACTGCTCACAATGCAGTCTCCTGTACACGTTTCTCACAATGCACTCCCCTGTACACGTTGCTCACAATGCAGTCTCCTGTACACACTGCTCACAATGCACTCTCCTGTACACACTGCTCACAATGCAGTCTCCTGTACACACTGCTCACAATGCAGTCTCCTGTACACGTTTCTCACAATGCAGTCCCCTGTACACGTTGCTCACAATGCTGTCCCCTGTACACGCTGCTCACAATGCAGTCTCCTGTACACGCTGCTCACAATGCAGTCCCCTGTACACACTGCTCACAATGCAGTCTCCTGTACACGCTGCTCACAATGCAGTCTTCTGTACACGCTGCTCACAATGCAGTCCCCTGTACACGTTGCTCACAATGCAGTCTCCTGTACACGTTTCTCACAATGCAGTCTCCTGTACACGCTGCTCACAATGCTGTCCCCTGTACACGTTGCTCACAATGCAGTTTCCTGTTCACGTTTCTCACAATGCAGTCTCCTGTACACGTTGCTCACAATGCAGTCCCCTGTACACGCTGCTCACAATGCAGTCCCCTGTACACACTGCTCACAATGCAGTCTCCTGTACACGTTTCTCACAATGCACTCCCCTGTACACGTTGCTCACAATGCAGTCTCCTGTACACACTGCTCACAATGCAGTCTCCTGTACACACTGCTCACAATGCAGTCTCCTGTACACACTGCTCACAATGCAGTCTCCTGTACACGTTTCTCACAATGCAGTCCCCTGTACACGCTGCTCACAATGCAGTCCCCTGTACACGCTGCTCACAATGCAGTCCCCTGTACACGCTGCTCACAATGCAGTCCCCTGTACACGCTGCTCACAATGCAGTCTCCTGTACACACTGCTCACAATCCAGTCCCCTGTACACGTTTCTCACAATCCAGTCCCCTGTACACGTTTCTCACAATGCAGTCCCCTGTACACGTTTCTCACAATGCAGTCCCCTGTACACACTGCTCACAATGCAGTCCCCTGTACACACTGCTCACAATGCAGTCCCCTGTACACGTTTCTCACAATGCAGTCCCCTGTACACGTTTCTCACAATGCAGTCTCCTGTACACGCTGCTCACAGTGCAGTCCCCTGTACACGCTGCTCACAATGCAGTCCCCTGTACACACTGCTCACAATGCAGTCCCCTGTACACGTTGCTCACAATGCAGTCCCCTGTACACGTTGCTCACAATGCAGTCCCCTGTACACACTGCTCACAATGCAGTCTCCTGTACACACTGCTCACAATGCAGTCTCCTGTACACGCTGCTCACGATGCAGTCCCCTGTACACGCTGCTCACAGTGCAGTCTCCTGTACACGTTTCTCACAATGCAGTCTCCTGTGCACGCTGCTCACAGTGCAGTCTCCTGTACACACTGCTCACAATGCAGTCCCCTGTACACGTTTCTCACAATGCAGTCTCCTGTACACGTTTCTCACAATGCAGTCTCCTGTACACGCTGCTCACAGTGCAGTCTCCTGTACACACTGCTCACAGTGCAGTCTCCTGTACACGTTTCTCACAATGCAGTCTCCTGTACACGTTTCTCACAATGCAGTCTCCTGTACACGTTTCTCACAATGCAGTCTCCTGTACACGTTTCTCACAGTGCAGTCTCCTGTACACGCTGCTCACAGTGCAGTCTCCTGTACACAAGTGAGACCTAAGAGGCTAGTACCATTGCAGTATTTAAAAGGCATCTGGATGGGCATATGAATGGGAAGAGTTTGTCGGGATATGGGCTGGGTGCTGGCAGCTGGGACTATATTGTGTTGGGATACCTGGTCGCCACGGACAAGTTGGAACGAAGGGTCTGTTTCCGTGCTGTGACTCTGTGACTCTATGACTGTGACAGACTGAGCGACTGCTTTGTCCTTTATTTTGTTGATTGTGTACTCACTCTTTCAGATATCCTGGAGCGCATGATTGACTCACAGCAGAGAGATTCCAGTGCCCCTGGCCGTTTTCACGTTGGCAGTGCTGAGTCCATGCTCCATATTCGGCCTGGCGGGTACACCCCCCAGCGGGCACTCATTAATCCGTTCGCCCCTTCCCGGATGCCAATGAAGCTAACGTCAAACAGGAGGAGGTGGATGCATACATTCCCAGTGGGTAAGCGTAACAGACTGGCAGCGCAGGCACATGTGTCCACCAACTCGCTGCCAACTGTGTCTTCAGAGCTGTGTTGCTCAATGTGCTGCGCGGGGTCTGGTACAAACAATACAGGCCGATGTGGTCCAGAGTTCAATCCCTGCTGGTTCTCCAGTTGGACTAGAACAGTGCTCTCCATGTGTAGGGGCTGGAGAGCAATGGGAGTGATGATCGTCACTGTGGGGGTGATGGTCGTCACTGTGGGGGTGATGATCGTCACTGTGGGGGTGATGATCGTCACTGTGGGGGTGATGATCGTCTCTGTGGGGGTGATGGTCGTCACTGTGGGGGTGATGGTCGTCACTGTGGGGGTGATGATCGTCACTGTGGGAGTGATGATCGTCACTGTGGGGGCGATGGTCGTCACTGTGGGGGCGATGGTCGTCACTGTGGGGGTGATGATCGTCACTGTGGGGGTGATGATCGTCACTGTGGGGGTGATGATCGTCACTGTGGGGGTGATGGTCGTCTCTGTGGGGGTGATGGTCGTCTCTGTGGGGGTGATGATCGTCTCTGTGGGGGTGATGATCGTCTCTGTGGGGGTGATGATCGTCTCCGTGGGGGTGATGATCGTCTCCGTGGGGGCGATGGTCGTCACTGTGGGGGCGATGATCGTCACTGTGGGGGGCGATGATCGTCTCTGTGGGGGCGATGATCGTCTCTGTGGGGGCGATGATCGTCACTGTGGGGGCGATGGTCGTCACTGTGGGGGCGATGGTCGTCTCTGTGGGGGCGATGGTCGTCTCTGTGGGGGCGATGGTCGTCTCTGTGGGAGCGATGGTCGTCTCTGTGGGAGCGATGGTCGTCACTGTGGGGGCGATGGTCGTCACTGTGGGGGCGATGGTCGTCTCTGTGGGGGCGATGATCGTCACTGTGGGGGCGATGATCGTCACTGTGGGGGCGATGGTCGTCACTGTGGGGGCGATGGTCGTCACTGTGGGGGCGATGATCGTCACTGTGGGAGCGATGATCGTCACTGTGGGGGCGATGGTCGTCACTCTTGTATCGTTGACAATCAGACCACCGAGCATCTCTGTCAGGAAACAACACAGACACATCAGGGGGTTCACTTGGAAAGCCATCCTTCTTCAATGACGATTGCTTTAATGTCACTACGTTGTTAGGCCCAGAAATTTTGCTGAGCATTATTGTTTTGTTGTCAGTATTACAGTGCCTAACCTGAGCAGTCTGAAGCAACCCTCTCTCTCTCTCTCTCTCTCTCTCTGTGACTTGCCTCCACCCCCCCAACACACACACTCACTCTCTCTCTCTCCCACTTTCTCTTCCCCCCTCCCTCCGTCCCTCCCCTCTGAACCGTCTCCCCCCCTCCGTCCCCCATCCCTCCGTCTGCCCCCTCCCTACGTCCCTCCCCTCCTCCGTCCCCCTCTGCCCTCTGCTCCTCCGATCCTACCCTCTGCTCCTCCATCCCCCCTCCATCAGGCCCTCCCCTCCTCCGCCCCTCCACTTCTTCTGTCTCTCCCCTCCTCCATCCGTCCCTCCCTCTCTCCCTCCCTCCCTCTGACCCTTCCCTCCTCTGTCCCTTCCTCCAACCCTCCCCTCCCTCTGTTCTTCCCCTCCATCCCTCCCTCCGTCCCTCCTCCGACCCTCCCCTCCCTCCGACCCTCCCCTCCCTCCGACCCTCCTCTCCGTCTCTCCTCTCCTCCGTCCCTCTCCTCCTCCGACCCTCCCTCCGTCCCTCCCTCCGTCCCTCCCCTCCCTCCGTCCCTCCCCTCCCTCCGTCCCTCCCCTCCGTCCCTCCCCTCCGTCCCCCTCTGTCCCTCCCTGCGTCCCTCCCTGCGTCCCTCCCCTCCTCTGTCCCTCCCCTCCTCTGTCCCTCCATCCCTCCCTCCCTCCGACCCTCCCTCCGACCCACCCTCCGACCCACCCTCCCTTCCTCCCTCCGACCCTTCCTCCCTCCGACCCTTCCTCCCTCCGACCCTCCCTCCCTCCGACCCTCCCTCCCTCCGACCCTCCCTCCCTCCGACCCTCCCCTCCCTCCCTCCAGCCCTCCCCTCCCTCCCTCCAGCCCTCCCTCCGACCCTCCCCTCCCTCTGTCCCTCCCGCCGACCCTCCCACCGACCCTCCCCTCCCTCCGTCCCTCCCCTCCCTCCGTCCCTCCCCTCCCTTTGACCCTCTCCTCCTCTGACCCTCTCCTCCTCTGACCCTCTCCTCCTCTGACCCTCTCCTCCTCTGACCCTCTCCTCCTCCGACCCTCCCCTCCTCCAACCCTCCCTCGCTCTCTCTGACTGTCTTTGCGACACCGTGTCTCTCTGACTCTCACTCACTTGCTCTCTCTCTCTCTTTCACTGACTGTCTTTCTCCTGCCCTCCCTACCCCTCCCTACCCCTCACTGATCAGTTCTGGGAGTGAATTACTCAAGCTCTGACAGAAATCCCAGTTCTCTGTGATTTGCTTCTGCGAACCCTGCTGGTTCACCAATCAGATTCAAGAGTACGCTGTGCGGGGATCTGTCCGTTTGTGGCCCAGTCTAGCCTCTCACATCCATCACCTGACTCCTCTGCATTCTGCTGCCGATCCTGAAACGTGGGTAATTCATCTGGGCTGCCAGCTCAATCAGATACGGGGCACAGCTTTCCGATGAGCTTCCCTGTCTGCTCTCTCTTTATTTCCAAGTATTTTGAGAAGAGAAGGCCGATATTCTGGCCAATAGTTAATTTCTTGGCCAAACACCGACTAAGGTCATCTGGTGACTGATGTCAGAGCTGTCCCGGCGAAGTCGCTGTGTGTAAATTAGGTTCTGGTTTAGTGGTGCTGGAAGAGCACAGCAGTTCAGGCAGCATCCAAGGAGCTTCGAAATCGACGTTTGGGGCAAAAGCGCTGTGTAAATTAGGCGCCTTGTTTCTGACATTTCACAGCGCTTCCAAAATGGCTTCCGTTCTTGTTGTGTGCTCAGACACCCCGTGTTTGTGAAAGGTGCTGTATAATGAAGACTCTTCTCTTTTGCTTGATGCACAGGCTGACCAAGCCAGTGGCAGGTGGGGTGAGGTTTGTTGTGAATTGATAAGTTGGTTTATTTTGATATTTCAACGATTGGGTGGTGCATCCATGGCGATCATGGCATGATTCGATCAGAGCAACTTGTTCTGACAGAGACTTGGCACATTTGCGTGCTTTCTCTCCACGGATGCTGCTTGACCTCGCTTTTCAGCGTCAGATGTCATTTGCTTCAGCTTCTTCTCATGTGGTTGGTGCAGTAAAGGTGTTGTCGCCAATGCACTCTGTCATCTCCACCTCCACCTCCACTCTGTGGTGGCTCAGGATATTTTTTGGAGTCGGGCAGACATAGAGTCAGAGAGATGTACAGCACGGAAACAGACCCTTCGGTCCAACCCGTCCATGCCGACCAGATATCCCAACCCAATCTAGTCCCACCTGCCAGCACCCGGTCCGTATCCCTCCAAACCCTTCCTATTCATATACCCATCCAGGTGCCTCTTAAATGTTGTAATTGTACCAGCCTCCACCACTTCCTCTGGCAGCTCATTCCATACACATACCACCCTCTGTGTGAAAAAGTTGCCCCTTAGGTCTCTATAATATCTTTCCCCTCTCACCCTAAACCTATGCCCTCTAGCTCTGGACTCCCCCACCCCAGGGAAAAGACTTTGTCTATTTATCCTATCCATTCCCCTCATGATTTTGTAAACCTCGATAAGGTCACCCCTCAGCCTCCGACGCTCCAGGGAAAACAGCCCCAGCCTGTTCAGCCTCTCCCTGTAGCTCAAATCCTCCAACCCTGGCAACATCCTTGTAAATCTTTTCTGAACCCTTTCAAGTTTCACAACGTCTTTCCGATAGGAAGGAGACCAGAATTGCATGTAATATTCCACAGTGGCCTAACCAATGTCCTGTACAGCTGCAACATGACCTCCCAACCCCTGTACGCAATAAAGGAAAGCATACGAAATGCCTTCTTCACTATCCTATCTACTTGCAACTCCACTTTCAAGGAGCTATGAACCTGCACTCCAAGGTCTCTTTATTCAGCAACACTCCCTAGGACCTTACCATTAAGTGTATAAGTCCTGCTAAGATTTGCTTTCCCAAAATGCAGCACCTCACATTTATCTGAATTAAACTCCATCTGCCACTTCTCAGCCCATTGGCCCATCTGGTCCAGATCCTGTTGTAATCTGAGATCACCCTCTTCACTGTCCACTACACCTCCCATTTTGGTGTCATCTGCAAACTTACTAAGTATACCTCTTACGCTCGCATCCAAATCATTTATGTAAATGACAAAAAGTAGAGGACCCAGCACCGATCCTTGTGGTACTCCACTGGTCACAGGCCTCCAGTCTGAAAAACAACCCTCCACCACCACCCTCTGTCTTCTACCTTTGAGCCAGTTCTGTATCCAAATGGCTAGTTCTCCCTGTATTCCGTGAGATCTAACCTTGCTGATGAGCCATTAGGAACGTTTGCCTCCTTGGCCCCTCTGGAGAGGAGGCTGTGTCTTCAGTCTGGAATTGAAACAACCTCTCCTTGAACAGGAGCCAGGCTCCTGAACACATTTCTCAACTTCACAGGATTCAGGTGGGAGAACTAAAGCACAGATTGCTGGTGTCTGGCCGAATTATCAAGCATTACAGAAATAGACAGAGACAGCGTTGCATCATTTTGTAGCAGAGAGTGAGTTTCGCAGATATTGGATCTGAAACCCATTGCCTAACAAACTGATCATTGGAAGATGAAGCTTATTAGGCCAGTGTCTACCAGCCGCAGTGGTGAATGCATTGACGAGTTTCCAAAGGACATCAATAAATATAACTTATTATAGAAACCGAAAGCACTTGCTCATCTGTGTGTTGACCTGTTGGGGGTCTAGGTTAGTGGGGTGCTGGAAAAGCACAGCAGGTCAGGCAGCATCCGAGGAGCAGGAAAATCGGCGTTTCGGGCAAAAGCCCTTCATCAGGAATGGGCCTGTTGAGGTTCAGCCTCTGTCTGATGATGGGGGTATCATAATTTTCTCCGGGGGGATTACGCAGGCGACAGTGTTGCTCTGACCTGTGCCTGTCTGCTTGAAGTTATACTGGGTTGGGTTCAGCTGGAGCCACCAAGGGCCTCTCCTTCATCCCAGAGCCCGAAACTGGAGGGAGGAATATCCGACGTTGACCTGCCAAGTCGGGATTGGCTCAGGAGCAGCAGCATGTTGACCGAGTGACGTCGACAGACATGGGCAGGGACCAGCCGGTGGCAGATGGGAACAAAGCAAAGGGAGGGGGAGAAATAAAGATCCAGTAGGAGTGGGCTGCAGGTCAGGATGAGCAGGAAGAGGGAAACTGTGTTAGTACGGTTTGGTAATATGCCCCATCCATTTCCAATGTCTGTCTCTCAGGCAGGTCTGGAGAGGGTGATAAATGCTGGTCCAGCCAACAGTGCCCACGTCCAATGAATGAATCAAAACAAAATCGCAACAGAATTCTGACCTTCAGATGGCAATGGGTGGACAAAAGCTGATTCTAGTGGCACTGTAGAGGCTGATGGCAAGTTCCCCAATGTGTGGTGTACTGCTGGCTGTGTTCTGCATAGCCCACACAGTATTATGGAGTTGGAACTGTGTGTGCATATATATGCCCAGCATGTGCCCAAAGATACTGAATGAGGCCTGGCAGCTGCCCAATTGAGGATCCCATATTTGTGTGTGTCTGTGTGTCTGTGTGTCTGTGTGTCTGTGTCTGTGTGTGTGTGTGTGTGTGAGAGAGCGAGAGAGAGGTAGGTCCTGGTAGTGCTTTTTGATGTGTTTCTGGGTGGATGATAGGCAGTGTGAGAGGCGAATGTCAGATGAACAGATACATTCTTCATCTTTGACCACCTGCAGAAATCTTTCCACTTGATACATCAACCTTGCCGTCCTCCCTTCAGAGGCTCTGTCTCCAAGCGCTTCCTGCCAGTTTAGTCTCCACTTCGGTGACCGGTCTCTCCAGGGCAGTGTTGCTGAGGGGGGAACGCCCTTCCTCAGTGTGCTGCAACATCCCCCGTGATCCCGAGTACTCCAAGTGATGGCCTAGATGGAGTGCAGTTTTCCCTTCATCGGGGTCACGCCTGTTGTCTGGAGTGACCGGTTTGTTTACCAAGTTGCCTCACCCAATGCAGGCCACAGAGCTCTCCTGTCGAGTGGGATTCACACTGGTCCATACTTTAATCATGGCAGTGATTTCCCTCCGTTAGTAGCAGAGAGGTCCGGTCATGAATCATGTCCCCCACCTCCTAAAGGTGGGACCCACGCCAGTGTTTTATGGTTAACATGGCACTGAGTTGTGTACGGAAAGAGATTACTCAACAGTAGGAAAGGTTTGCTTCCAGTAGCAAGCACAGTTATTTTTGAGAGAAAAAAGAAATGATCATTTACTTTTTTTTTTCTTTTTCCTGACGAGTTTCTGGTTTGAGTGTTCAGTACCTACAAGCAGGGGCTCGGTTTAGTTCAGTTGGCTGGACGGTTGGTTTGCAAGGCAGGGCGAGGCCAGCAGCGTGGGTTCAATCCCCACACCAGCCGGGGTTTCAGTGAAGGACTCTCCTTCTCAACCCCCTCCCCTTGCCTGAGGCTTCGTAACCCTCAGGTTAAACTCACCAGGCCTTTCTCTTGACGAAGGGTGCAGCCCTATGGTCTGGTAAGACTATGTCAACTTGACTTGACCAAAAGACAAACACTTTCCTGAGGGGGACAGTGAATTTAAACAAGGAAAACAACCAACTGGTCAATTGTGTCCTTTAGCTGACATGGTGAACAGTTCCAGAGTTCCAGAGTGTTAGGCCAAGCCCAATTTCCTGTACCAAGGTGATAACCCAATCTTCCCTCTTAGCTGTGTGACTGCATAGAGAGTATCCAATACAGCACCCCCCCCCTTTAAAACATATTAAAGAGACGGTGAACTTCAGTACAGCTTTGTGCATTCTCATACCAAAACCAGTGGCTAGGTTAACAGTGGCCCATTTAGTTCGATAATGAGTGTTCGAAAATGTCTGGTGACTTGCATTCTCAGCATATACAACACAAAAAGAAAGAGCTAACTTTGCATTTAATTAGGGACTGTCCCCCCGGATTGTTAAATAAATTTTAATTTAACTTTTAATTTTGGGCTTACTCTCCAGAATGGGTGTAAAGGAGTAGTATCATTACAGCATGTTCACTCAGATTGCTGCTTCTGAAAGATGAATATTTTCAGAGTGCTGGAAAAATCTACTCGTCGTAACGAGCCATAGAACACATACAGTGTGGAAACCAGCCATTTGGCCCAGCAAGTCCACACGGACCCTCTGAAGAGTATCCCTCCTTGACCCATCCCCTTAACCTTTAACCTTACATTTTCCATGACTAACGTACCTAACCCATACTTTTCTGAACACTATGGACAATCTCCCATGGCCAATTCAGCTGACCTGCTCATCTTTGGACTATGGGAGGAAACCCACACAGACACGGGGAGAATGTGCAAACTCCACACAGTCAGTCGCCCGAGGCTGGAGTCGAACCTGGGTCCCCTGGCGCTGTGAGGCAGCAGTGCTAACCACTGAGCTATCATGCCGTCCCTGTAGTGTCCTTAACATCAATTGGAACAATCCTTGATTTTCCGTCTTATTCAAAACAAAATCGAGAGAGAATCTGCACTCTCGGAGGGGGCGGTCCATCCTTGATGTCAGTCTTGAAGTGGGCAGAAACTTGGGATGAGACTTGGACCCACATCTTGCTGCATTTGATGAAAGAATGTCATCAGCTGAGCTGAGCTGAGCTGAGCTGAGCTATCACGGTGGCTCAGTGGTTAGCACTGCTAAGTCACAGCTCCAGGGATCCCAGGTTTGATTCCCGCCTCGGGTGACTGTCTGTGTGGAATTTGCACATTCTCCCCGTGTCTGTGCGGGTTTCCTCCCACAGTCCAAAGACGTGCACGTTAGGAGGATTGGCCATGCTAACTGCAGGGGAATGGGTCTGGGTGGGATGCCCTTCGGAGGGTCAGCCAGGACTCGATGGGCCAAATGGTCCGCTTCCGCCCTCCAGGAATTCTGTGAATCGCTGAGCCAACATTTTAGTGGATTGAGTCACTTCCCCCCCCCTTGTGTATTAGCAGTTTTTGTGTTTGTGTGATGTGGGTGTGAACCTGTCCATTCTCTTTCACAGGTCCTTCTGGAGAACCGATTCAGATCCACCACCAGACCAGGCAGCATATGGCTGAGCTTCAGGGGAGCAGCCTGCAGGATCCCACACACTCCTCCGCAGAGCTGCTGGAGCTGGCCTACCATGAAGCGACTGGAAGGTTGGTCTGCATGCTGCAAACTGGCAAGTCATTCCAGGTCACCACGCTACTTTCACGGGCTGTGGACGCAGATTTCCCAAGCTGCCTGCAGTTCTTCCGTTCTCCGTTTCAGGCCCGTACCCTTTACTGCGAACTTATTTGACGCGATTGTTCCCTCAGTCGTTAAGTCATGCCAGGCCTTGGAATTTATGTAGCACTGGATCGTCCTTCCCAACACGCGTCAAAGTTAATTGATCGGATGTGGATTGCAGACAGTGCGACGACCCAGATTGCACACAGCAAGCTGCCGCACACTGCAGTTTAGACAAATGAGCAGTGTGTCTGATTTATACCGCAGTGTTTAAGGGAGGAATATTGAGCAGATTTTGTCTTTGACCCCTTCAGAGAGCAGTCTCATTTCGATGTCAGTACCAGCGAAAACGCAGCACTCCCTCAGTACCGCACTGGAGTCCGTCAGCCTCAATCAGAGGCTACAATCCCCTGGGACAATCCACACCCATTTCTGGAGGTGTGTCTCCCCAGTAAAAGGGGGCCTCCCTGATCATTCTCACATGTCCCAGACTTAGCCCGCTTGCTTCACGGTCAGCCTGTGTCATTCCAAACTGGGAGTCCGCGTTCACCGGAAACCCCAAATGCTGTTGTTTATAAGGAGGGGGAAGGTTCACCCTGTGTTGTCCTGTCTGTCACTGATCTTTGACCCTCGCTTAAACCTGTCCAAGCTGCCCTCACATTTGGGATGGGCAGGCAGACATTTTGTAACATAGTTGGCATATCAAATGGTGGTGGCCCAATACGTTTCCTGCTTTGTGATGTTACTAGAGCTGAACTTCATGTTGCCACAAGATGAGCTAAATCCAGTGGCTATTAGGCAGGCTGTGTAGGATCCGGGTACAGGAATATAATATCGAGCGATGGTGAGAAACATAGTCAGAACATTGATTTCACCCATGAACGTTGCTCATTAAGTCTACGGTTCTCCTTGTTCTGGGTTGCAGTCTTATACTAATGTATAATTAATGTAAGATTTGGCAACCCTCACAGCGCCAGAGACTCAGGTTCGATTCCTGCCTCAGGCGACTGACTGTGTGGAGTTTGCACATTCTCCCTGTGTCTGTGTGGGTTTCCTCCGGGTGCTCCGGTTTCCTCCCACAGTCCAAATATGTGCAGGTCAGGTGAATTGGCCAGGCTAAATTGCCTGTAGTGTTAGGTAAGGGGTAAATGTAGGGGTATGGGTGGGTTGCGCTTCGGCGGGGCGGTGTGGACTTGTTGGGCCGAAGGGCCTGTTTCCACACTGTAATGTGATCTAAACCCATTCCTTCGAAAGCTGGTTTCATTTTGAAGTCTTAACTTTCACAGTAAAATAGTACCGCGCCTTTTCTCACCCTCCGCCCTCACTGTTGGGGGAGGAATAATTCCTGATTTATCTGTTCCTGGAGTGAGACTGTGATCAGCGTGACCTGCAACATCCTGAATCTTGGCTGGCAAATCAGCGAGCGTATGTTGTCTTGTCACTTTTGTCCTTCACCTCTCCAGGAAATTCTAATCACAACCTGTCTTCCATCTGGCAGGGCTCTTGTGACTGATTCAAAGTCAAAGAGTGGAACAAATTGCAGTCGCCAGCTGCCAGTGGTATTCTGGTTTCTGCTGCCTGTTCTAACGCATGTCTGGTTTCTCTCTCATCCCTCCCCTCTGCCAGGCGGAGCGCTGCCAAGCAGATCGCTGATAACCTATCATTCCTGGGGTGTACTGGAACTGATGAATTTGCCACCAGCCCAGCCAGCAGCCACAGTGCAGGTGAGTGAGTGCAAGGCCTGAGTGTGGTCAACTGTCATGCCAGTTTCCGAAGCAGTCTCGTGGAAGGCCGGTTGTGTTAATTTCAGAAGCAGTCTCATGTTCCCTTGCTGGGTTCAGACACCATCATCTATAGAAAGATTTCAAAAATCATTGCCAGCGTCGTTTTGAAATTTTTTTTTTGTTGTCAAAATACATATGGCGAAACCAAAATACTGTGGGGACTCCGAAATAAAAAGCGACAAAGACTGAAACTCCTCAGCACGGTAGACAATGACAGCAGAGAGACCCATAATTAAAGTTTCACCGAGATGACATTTGTTTGAACAAGTGCAAGTGAAAGATATAAAAGTTTGTCAGTAAGTATGTGGAGGCAGCGATGCAGGACGCTCTCTAGTAAGGTGAATGACAGGGCAGATTAAGTGACAAAGTGATTTGCAAACAGCAAGACCATGTCCACGTGTTGTGCCTTTTCCAACTAAACAAAACCCATGTGGTGTATTCCCCGTGGCACCGCCTTGACCAGCCTGACCTGACTTTGACCTTTGAGTATAGGAGTTGGGATGTCATGTTGGTAAGGCTGTTTCTGGAGTACTGTGTCCAGTTCTGGACACCCTGCTATAGGAAGGATGTTATTAAATTGGAAAAGGTTCAGAAAAGATTAACCAAGACGTTTCTGAGAATAGAGGGTTTGAGTTATAAAAATAGTCTGAGACTTCTTTCACTGGAGTATAGGAGGTTATGGAGTGACCATATAGAATAATACAGCGCAGAACAGGCCCTTCACCCCTCAATGTTGCGCTGACCTATGAACTATTCTGAGCTTGTCCCCCTACACGATCCCAAAATCATCCATGTGCTTATCCAAGGATTGTTTAAATCTCCCTAATGTGTCTGAGTTGACTACATTAGCAGGTAGTGCATTCCACCCCCTTACCACTCTCTGAGTAAAGAACCTGCCTCTGACATCTGTCTTAAATCTATCACCCCTCCATTTGTAGTTATGCCCCCTCGTACACGCTGATGTCATCATCCTAGGAAAAAGCCTTTCACTGTCCACCCTATCTAATCCTCTGATCATCTTGGATGTCTCTATCAAATCCCCCCTTAGCCTTCTTCTCTCCCATGAGAACAGCCCCAAGTCCCTCAGCCTTTTCTCATAAGACCTTCCCTCCAGACCAGGAAACATCCTGGTAAATCTCCTCTGCACCTTTTCCAATGCTTCCACATCCTTCCTGAAATATGGGGACCAGAACTGTACACAATATTCCAAGTGTGGCCACACCAGTGTTTTGTATAGTTGCAGCATGATATTGTGGCTCCGGAACTCAATCCCTCTACCGATGAAACCTAACACACGGTATGCCTTTTTAACAGTAGAGGTTTGTGAAATCATGAGGGGAATGGATACAGTGAATAGCATGGGTCTTTTCTCCGGGGTGGGGGAGTCACAACTATGGGGCATATTTCTAAGGTGAGAGGAGAAAGATTTTAAAAAGGGCATGAGGGGGAGAACGGTTTTACACAGAGTGGTTCGTGTGTGGAATGAAATTCCAGAGGAAGCCTGAGATGTAGGTACAGTTACAATGTTTAAAAAACATTTGGATAAGTAGAAGGTTTGGAGAGATACAGGCCAAAGGTAAGCAGGTGGGATTAGTTTGGTTTGGGAACATGGTCAGCATGGACTGGTTGGATCGGAGGGTCTGTATCCGTGCTGTACGACTCTGTAATTGCAAAAAACTGCAGGCGCTAGAAATCAGAACTAAAATCCGAAGGCGCTGGAGAAATTCAGCAGGTCTGGCAGCTTCTGTGGAGGGAGAAACCGTTAATGTTTCAAGTCTGGTTATGATTCTTCCACTGGGCTCCGTCTCGTCTTTTCTCCCATGTTTGTTTCCAAGGGTTGGGTCATGAGCATCCTTTCAGATTGGCGTCCACCAGCCTGCAGGCAAACTCCTGCAGTGGTTTGCCAGCCGCTGCCCTGGTATTTGTAATGGAAAATTAACAAATTTTACATTTACTGTGAAATTTGAAAGAGAATGCGTTTCTAAAAGGTAATGCTGTGCTGAGCTTTGTAAGCAATCCTTTGATGAGGTTTGCAGCCAGCTCGAGTCTGTGCTGAGCTTTGTAAACATTCAACTTGACCTTGTGACAGTCAAACTCAGCGAAAGCTGAAGAACTGTTATGTCCAAGACCAGGGGATGAGAGGATAACA
Organism: Chiloscyllium punctatum; assembly: GCF_047496795.1. Classification (NCBI taxonomy): domain Eukaryota; kingdom Metazoa; phylum Chordata; class Chondrichthyes; order Orectolobiformes; family Hemiscylliidae; genus Chiloscyllium; species Chiloscyllium punctatum. Next base: position 48,764,079 of record NC_092755.1, on the reverse strand, counting down.
ACTTGAGGTTTCCCAGTCTTTGCCCTTGAGAGTGTGATAAGAAACAGTATAAGACCAGTATCTGAATTATGCTCCAGTACCCCTTTACATTGAGGCATCTGAATGAATGTATTGGGTCAATTCTGCAGAATTTAAATAAAGCTCTTTTCTTTGCTCTTGCTAACAGTTGAGTCTAGTCGATTTAATTTCCATCACAGTCTTCCAGCCTGCACTGGAAGGATTTGCAGTCAGCCTCTTACAAACCCGCGTTTCAGTGCCGACAAGCCCTGAGGTTAGACTCGATTCTGGCCGAGAGGTTGGGATGCTACCCATAGCACCAGAAGAGCTCGGCATGTGATTGTATTCACAGTGCACTTTAACAGCGCTCGGCCATTCTGTCCCCAGGCCCGTTCGGCCATTCCATCATGGCAGCTGTGTGACCCAGAGCTGTGTTTGTCAGGGGATGGTAACAACCAGAACAGTCACAGGGAGGGTCAAAGTGCAGTCGAGCAGCGGTAATAGGGGACTCTCGAGTCAGAGACATTTCTGCGGCTGCAAAGGTGACTCCAGGGTGTTGTGCTGGCTCCCCGGTGCCAGGGTCAAGGATGGCTCTGAGCGGCCATAGGACATTCTCAAAAGGGAGGGAAAACAGCCAGAGGTCGTGGTATGTGTGGCTATAGGCAGGAAGATTGATGAGGTCCTGCAAAGGGAGTTCCGGGAATTATGTCTTAACTTGAAAAGCAGGACCTCGAGGGTTGGAATCTCGGGATTATTCCCAGTGCCACATGCCAGTGAGGTTAGGGATAGGAAGGTAGTACACTTACATATGTGGCTAAGGAGCTGGTATAGGAGGGGGAGGGCTTCAGAGCCATGGATTATTGGGGTATCCTCTGGAGCAGGTGGGACCTGTACAAGAAGGATGGGTTGCCCCTAAACTGGAGGGATACCGATATCCTGGCATGGGGATGATTAAACTTGTGTGGCGAGGGAGTGGGAACCAGAGCAGTAGGGTCAGCAAGTAAAATGACCAGGGAGTCAGAAACTGAGGCCAATATGATTAAGGCGAGGTTACTGATTATGGCAGAACTGGCAGTCTGAACTGTATGTTAACGTGAGGAATATGACCAGTAAGGTCAATTAACTTAGAGCTTGGATCAGTACATGCAACTATGATGCTGTACCTATCACAGAGACTTCGTTGAGATACAGAGAGAGAGAGAGAGAGAGAGAGACGAGACTGGCAGCTTAACGTTCCAGGGTTTAGATGTTTCAGGCGAGATTGAAAGGACTGCAAAAGAGGTGAAGGAGTTGCGTTACTCATTTGGGAGAATATGACAGGTTTATTGTGGGAGGAAACCTCAGCCAGTGAGGCTACATGGGTAGAGCTGAGGAATAGGAAGGGTGCAATCACTTTGGGGTTGTGCTACATACCTCTCAACAGCCAGCAGGAGATTGAGGAGCAGATATGGGACAGATTATGGAAAAATGTGTTGGTTGGTTTTAACTTCCCTTATATTGACTTGGGTCTCCCTTCCTGCCAGTTGGGGAGGGGTTTGTTATGTGCATCCAAGAGGGTGTCTTAAAGCAACGTGCTATTTGTGCAATCAGGAAACCGGCCTATAGTTGACCTGGTATTAGGGAATGGGCCTGGCCAGGTGGGAGGTGATGGCCTAGTGGAAGTTTTGTTGGATTGTTAGTCCAGAGACCCAAGTAATGTTCTGGAGACCCAGGTTCAAATCCCACCATGCAAAAGGTAGAGTTTGAATTCTGTTTTTAAAAAAATCTAATGATTGTCATGAACAGCCCATCTAGTTCCCTAATGTCCTTTAGGGAGGGACACAGATACTGCCATCCTTATCTGGTCCGACCTACACGTGACTCCAGACCCGCAGGAATGTGGTTGTCTCGTAATGCCCTCTAGCCATGGCGTTGTGTCTCTCAAACATGATTGAGATTTTGGAGGAGGTGTTGAAGATGATTGATGAGGGTAGGTTGGTGTTTACATGGATTTTATCAAAGCCTTTGACAAGGTCCCTCATGGCAGCCTAATACAGAAGGTGAAGTCACATGGGACCCACGGTGAGCTGGGGAGATGGATCCAGAACTGGCTTGGTCATAGAAGACAGGAGTGATGGAAGGTGTTTTTCTGACTGGAGACCTGTGACCTATGGTATCCCACAGTGATCAGTGCTGTGACCCCTGTTGGTTATTATATGTAGAAGCGATTTGGAGGAGGGTGTAGCTGGCCCAGTTAGTAAGTTTGTGGATGACGCACAGTCTCGGGGAGCTGAGGATTGCCAGGGGATACAGCAGGAGACCCTGGCGGAGAAATAGCAGATGGAGTTTAATCCAGATAAAATGCAAGGTGATGCCTTTTGGAAAGTCTAACATAGGAGGGAAATGTACAGTAAATGGCAGAACACATAGAAGCATTGACATACAGAGAGAGATCTATATATACAGGTCACAGCTCCCTAAAAGTGACAACACAAGTGGATAAAAACATAGTACAGTATAGGCCCTTCGGTCCTCAATGACCTTTTATCCTACTCTAAAATGAAACTAACCTACATTCCCTTCATTTTACTCTCATCCATGTGCCTATCCAACTCTCTGAAATGTCCCTAATGTATCTGACTCTACTACCAACACTGGCAGCACATTCCACGCACCCACCTCTCTCCATGTAAAGAACCCACCTCTGACATCTCCCCTCAACCTTCCTCCCCTCAGTAAAAAAAATCACACAACGCCAGGTTATAGTCCAACAGGTTTAATTGGAAGCACTAGCTTTCGGAGCGACACTCCTTCATCAGGTGATAGTGTCTATCATCTGATGAAGGAGCGTCGCTCCGAAAGCTAGTGTGCTTCCAATTAAACCTGTTGGACTATAACCTGGTGTTGTGTGATTTTTAACTTTGTACACCCCAGTCCAACACTGACATCTCCAAATCATGTCCACTCAGTAAGTTAGTCAAGAAGGTGTATGGCATGCTTGTCTACATTGATCAGGGCACAGAGCGTAAGAGTTGACAACTCAGGCTGCACAGCTGTATCGAATATTTGGTCACATTTGGAATATTGTGTACAGTTCTGGTCACCACACTACCAGAACATTGTGGAGGTTTGGGAGAGGATGCAGACATGACTTATCAGGACATTACCTGGTTTAGAGGGTGTTAGCCGTGAGGAGAGATTGGACACGCTTGGTCTGCTTTCACTCGAACGTTGGAGGCCGAGGGGCAACCTGATAAAAGTTTACAAAGTTATGAGAGGCATGGTTAGAATGGCGTCTTTTACCCAGGGTAGGAATATCACTTACAAGGGAGACACTGGGTTTAAGGTAAAAGGGGGAAAGTTTAAAGAAGATATAAGAAGCAAGTTGTTGTTTACACAGAGAGGGTGGTAAGAGACTGGAATGTGGGCCAGAGGAGGTGGTAGAAACTGATACAATAGCGATGTTTAAGAGGCGTGTTGACACATGCATGAATAGGCAGGGAATAGAAGGTTACAGACCACAAAGAGGCAAGGATGTTTCTTACTTTAGAACCGATCACGTGTTGGCATAGGCTGGGTGGGCCAGAGGGCCTATTCCTGTGCTGTACTGTTTTTTTGTTCTTTAGAGGGCAGTGGTGTATTGATAATGTCGTTGGGCTAAGCAATCCAGAATCTCAGGCTAATTTGGCAAACAATTAGCCAAATGGTGACCATTGTTAATCGTCAGAAAAATGCATCTTGTATACTCCTATCCTTTAGAGAAAGAAATCTGCCCATGGGCTGGTCTGTGCGTGACTCCAGATGCACACAATGTGGTTAACTCACAGAACCACCGTATTACTGTGCAGAAGGAGGCTGTTCAGCCCATCGTGTTAGTACCAGCTCCCCAAATAAGCATGACGACTTGTGACTCTTAACTGGCCTCTCGGCAAATCGGGATGTGCAAGAAATACTGGCCTAGCCAGTGAGGCTGATATCTCCAGAATGATTAAAATAAGGTTAACAATTGATCTAATTGCTATTTGCAGAAAAGAACTCTAAATCCCCATCACCCGTTGTTCATAGAGATGTTCCTTAGTTTCACTCCTGGAAAATCTAGCTGTAATGTTTAAATACTAACCTCTTGTCCTAAACTCCACAACTACTGTCTGATAACCCTAATCAGCTCTTTTAATGATCAGATTCCCTACAGTGTGGAAACAGGCCCTTCAGCCCAACATGTCCACACCGACCCTCTGAGGAGTAACCCACCCAAACCCATTCCCCTACCCTCTATTTACCCCTAACTTGGCAATTTAGCGTGGCCATCACCTTTTGGATTATGGGAGGAAGCCCATGCAGACACGGGGAGAGTGTGCAAACTCCACACAGACAGTCACATGAGGCTGGAATCAAACCCGGGTCCCTGGTGCTGTGAGACTGCAGTGCTAAGTGCTAACCACTGAGCCACTGTGCTGCCCAGTTTGAGAACTTTGATAAACTCTCTCAGTTCTGTGGAGAACAGTCCTGGTTGGCGTAATCTCTCCTTGTAATTTAACCCTGGAAATCTTGTTATTGTAAATCTATCCTGCGCTTCTACCATTGATTTCCTGTGTAAAGCTACCCATAATGCCTCAGTCTAGTCAGGGCTTTGTACAGCTGAAACATAACTTCTACCCCCGCATATTCTAGTCATCCAAATATAAAGGCCAGCATTCTATTAACCAACTTGATTGCTCAAGACATTTTGATAGTCTCTGCACACAGACTCTAGCATTTCTTGAACTTCAATTGTTTCTAGTTTTTGTTCCCCCCCCTCATATCAGAAGATCCGCTTCCAGCCGAAAAGAATAGGGCGCCCTCATATCGGCCTACCTTGTAACTCATTCACCAGAGGAGCATTGTGGCAGTTTGGAGATGCCGAGTGGGTCGCGGGGAGGTCATGCTGGCTTTGTTCGGAGAGTCTATGATGTCAGATGCTGTTGGTGAGGCGCAGCGTGCAAACGAGAGATTTGGGTCTGGGCCAAGGAGAGTATTTTAGGTGGTATGGGTTGTGAGGACAGGAGTCATTGGGTAGACCGAATTGGAAGAAGATTAGTTCACTTGGTTAACTGTGAAGAGAGCTAGTAGGAAACAGTGTATTAAAGGCCGTAGACCAGTGAGGAATGGACGCATTTATCATGGCCACAGTTATACAGGATGCTTTTTGTGACTTGGAGCAGTTTATGGTGTGGCAGGAAAGATTGGCCTGAGTTTGAGAGACAATAATGTGTTCAAGAACTTTGGAGAAGGAAAGGAAGGTTTGACTTAAATATCAAGACTCCAGGGCGATCCTGTGTTTGTCCCTGTGATGTACTGAGTGGGCTGATCTCTCAGAGGGCTGTGGGGTGAGGGGTGAGGGAAGACGTCCAGAGTTCCTGCATCTGATTGCCACCCAGTGGAGGCTGCTGGAAGTGTCTGAATCAGGGCTGAGTACAGGATGGAATTCCTATTTTAATCAGAAGCTCTTCCCCACCCAAATCGCCCCTCAATGCTTTGCCAATTTTGCCCCTCAGTTTCAGAATGGCCACTTGACGGTGATTTCTAATCAGAGGCAGAGATAAACTCCAAATAAATGAAACAGAGAAGGGTGTTTAATGGTTTGAAGAGCTGGCTAAAGAGGCAAAGGTTTGTTCCTGAACAGAAAGGTAGACAAAGAGGCAACAAAGCTCCTTTCCAGAGATTGCACCTCCTAGTTTACTCACCTGGGTTGTGCCTCAGTGTAGTCTGTCCTTGCCCAGGCATCCTCAGCGACCTCTGATATTACCCACTTGGTTCCTATTAATAGGCAGTTACATAAATCTCCAAACCCAAACCTGGAAATCTGAACCTGCAATAGCAAATGATGGAAACAGCAAGCTGAGCAGAAGGTGAGATGTTGCAAGTTTCATCAGCTGCACTAAACTCTGCCCAATTCCTTTTACTGTCCCTTGTGTTTATCTATTTAAAGAAACTTGGAATCTTGAGAGGTTTAGGCCTACCCCTTCCACATCCCCAGCCATGTTCTCCCCCATCCTGGGTTCAGTTCCACTGCTTCCCCATGAAGGGTTGAATCCTTCTGTTCCAGTGTCATGTTCCTGTCTGGTGTGTAGAGTCGCAGAGCCATACAACACAGAAACAGACCCTTCGGTCCAACTCCACCATGCTGAGCAGATATTCTCAACTGATCTTGTCCCATTTGCCAGCATATCCCTCTAAACCCTTTCTCGTCATGTATCCTTCCAGATGCCTTTTAAATCTCGTATCTGTGCTGAAAGAGCATTAGCCATTTACCCCGACAAGCCCAACCCTTGATAAACCTTTGTCTTGGCATCTCATGCTAAGCTTGGGAACACTCGCCACGAGTGTGTCCCACATTACACGAGTGTCATCTGAGTGCAGGGCAGGGCAGAGGAGACTTCAGCTGAGCAGCCACTTTCAGGGATACCAGCCAGACGCCAGGCCTGTGGATGAAGCTATGGTGGTCAGTCACTAATTCAAACCGGTGATCGGCAAATACCGTGAACATCTGCACCATCTCATGTGCAGTCCCCGATTTAAGGCACTCCTGCAGCAAATCTCTTCAAGGCCGTGAACAGCAGCAGTTTCTGATGATATTAAGCAATGATAAATCACAATTGCAGGTGGATTGTATATTTAGACAAATTGGCGATCCTCACCGAGTGCAGTCCCGTGTAACATGGCCCACTAACTGCTCCAGTGTGATACTGGGATCTGTCTGTGAGCATGTTTTCGACTTGGCTTCTTGGGATAGGCAGGGAGCAGGAGCCAACTAGTAAAGAACCTGCCTTTAGAAACTGTCCAGTTGCAGGATGACATTACTTACAGCAGAACGGTTAAATTAAAATACAAAAGGAAGGCTGGTTCACTGTCAGGGACTTAGTCAAATCACCTCACAGCTCTTGTTTGGCGACATAGCACAGAAACAGACCCTTTGATTCAACTCATCCATACCATCCAGATATCCTAACCTAACCTAGCCCCATTTGCCAGCACTTGGCCCATATCCCTCTAAACCCTACCTATTCATGTAACCATCCCAATGACTTCATGGAGCATGAGTCGGTTTTGGTTCACAATTAGGAAGACAGCCCTTGCACTCCCCTCCATGCCTGTTCAGGAGTGTCCTTCATTTTAGATTAGATCAGATTACTTACAGTGTGGAAACAGGCCCTTCGGCCCAACAAGTCCACACCGACCCGCCGAAGCCAAACCACCCAGACCCATTCCCCTACATTTACCCCTTACCTAAAACTACGGGCAATTTAGCATGGTCAATTCACCTGACCTGCACATTTTTGGACTGTGGGAGGAAACCGGAGCACCCGGAGGAAACCCACACAGACACGGGGAGAACGTGCAAACTCCACACAGTCAGTCGCCTGAGTCGGGAATTGAACCCGGGTCTCTGGCGCTGTGAGGCAACAGTGCTAACCATTGTGCCACCGTGCCGCCCACAATGTTGTGTATCATTCAGCTATCAGCGTTCTCTATGTAAAACCAGATTGATCTGGTTTCCCAGCTGTGAATGCTGGCTGACTGTTTTGGGACGTGGAGCTTGGTGGGTTATTTTTAGTCTTGAGTTGGCCTTTCTCTTTGTCTATTCACTCACTGGGTGTGGGTGTTACTGGCTAGGCCCGTATGGATGGCCATTCCTAAATGCCCAAGGGAGACTACAAGTCAATCACACTGCTGCCACACGCAGGCCAGACCAGGTCAGGAGAACTGATGGCAGATTGCTTCCCTAAAGGAAATGAGTGAACCAATTTTTCTTAATCATTGAGTTCAAAATCCACCATCTGCCATGGTGGGATTTGAACCTGGGTCCAAGGGACGTGAGTTGGGTTTTTTGAATTAACAGTCTAGTGATAATCCCACGAGGCCATGACCGGTTTGCTGGTGCATTGTGGGTAAGGCGAGCGGCCAGTTAGAAAGCACAAAGCATCGTACGCTGATGGATCGGAATCGGCTGATCGCCTCTGTTTCCATTCCAGGCACTCCACTGAACCAGGCATCGTCCTATGAGGATCCTACCGCCAGCCGTGACCCAAGTGAGTCCCTGATAGAATCGAGCCAGTCTCAGGAGGGGAAAAGGCAGCCGATATACAGTGAAAGTACGGTGCGAGTGCCCACCAGGTCAACGTCAACTGAAGGGGGAGAGAGAAGGCGGGTTCATGTCCAGGGAGAGAACCTGCCTGTCTCCTTTCAGATGATCAGTTAACCTGCTGCCCATTGACTGCATTTTGACCTTTAATGTAAAGAGAACTAAAAAAAAAATCTGTCTTTATTTCTCTCCCCGACCCCAATAGCTAAAGAATTGTATGTATGTCAGACCGTCCGCTGATGTTTGTCGACCTGTGCCACATGCGTCTTTTTTCCCAAGATGCTTTAGCAATTTTACTCTTGTCTGTTTGTCCGTACTTTTCCGTCTAGCTGTCTGATCCTTTAGCATGGGTTCACCCTACTGCCTGGACAGTGCCTTGTCTGTGTAAGCAGCAGGGCAGGAGAGTGTCTGGCAGTCTGATGTTCCGTTGCCTGTGGGTGGTAGACCAAGCCTATACCCACTGTCTCCCAGCTCAGTGTCGCCATGATCAGGGAAAGAGCAGACATTAGCCACTGGCTACCTGACTACATACCTTGAATTAATGGGATTTGCCCAACCCCGAACCAATGTTGCTATCTTATACAGTATTCTGTTTACTGATTTTTTTTTTTATATATGTTGAGTGGTTCGGGGCAGCTCAGTGGCTCCGGGATGCGGGTTCGATCCCACCCTCGGGTGATTGTCTGTGTGAAGGTTGCACATTCTCCCTGTGTCTGCATGGGTTCCCTGTGTCCGCTCCAGTTTCCTCCCACTCACCAACGATGCGCAGGTGAGGGTGGATTGGCCACGCTGAATCGCCCCCACGGTATCCAGGGATGTGCAGGATTAACCGTGGGGAATGCAGGGTGGCAGCGACGGGGTGGTCCTGGGTGTGATACTGTTCGGAGGGTCAGTGTGGACTCCCTGGGCTGAATAGCCTGCTTCCATACCGTGAGGATTCTAGGACGCTAGATTTTATGCGCTGTTGTGATGTTTCCCGCTCAGTTGTGCCCGCGTACTCTCTGTCCTGGCAACGTCTTTAAACTCACCAAGTGCTCCATGTGAGGTGACAGTAAGCTGTGCTTTAATAAAGCACCGATAGATGACCTCACCTTGGAAAGCTTTGGTCACTATCGGGACTCCTCAGCCTTGTAGCCATGCGTTTAACGTTTGTGTCAGGCTGGTGTGGTATGGATGATGTTACATAACCGTTGGAACGCAGTTCACAGTAAGGTCCGGTTAAAAACCTCATCCAGACTCCTATCAGCTGGAACGTCGGTATTCCGTTGTTTTGATCCATACCTTGATACCATTCCTCCATCCCCTCCATTTTGTTTTGAACCACCACCTCCCCCCTCCCTATGAGAGCTTAGCTCTTCTCTCACCCATCTTGCCACAACTGACTCTGAAATCCAGCCCTAACCCTGCACGCTTGTCCGAGTTTGTTCTCTGCGATCTGAGTTTGTGCCTAAAGCCGGAATGGAGATGACCGGGAATGGCGGTTGAGCTTCCAGGGCTGGGACCACGCCCTCTGGGCCAAGCTTTGAATTCCTGTCTCCTGCTGCCATTCACACACTAGATGGGGGAATGCTGGTCTCGTGACGAGAGCCAAAGCCCAGTGGGTGGCAGCACCCAGACCGGCAGTCTCCAACTTCAGTGTCTCACCCTGTGCTGAGTGCTTGGAGCTCAGCCCCATCTAACACTTTGGGGGGGGGAGGGGGGCTATTATCATTGAGCTCAGGGAGGAAGCCAGAAGTCAGCCGGCATTAACATCACTCAGCTGACAGGAGGGAAAAAACAAGCAAGTGAAAATTGCTGTTCCAAGTTTCCAAATAATTTTGACTGCCGGCCAAAAGGTCTGGTCACCTGAACTGTCCGTTTCTGAGATATGAAAATCATTGGAACATATCCACAACAGAATTATTCATTTGAACCACCTCAATCGTAGTGCTGTAGATGGAAAGATGCCTAGATCCTGGAGGGCCCTGACAAGGGGTATGGGGTGAACCCATGCCTCACTCTCTATCTATGTTCTACCCACGAGAGCAGTCTGGGGAAGGGGGCAGACGTCGGTTAGGTCAGGGTTGGCGGAAGGGGAAGATCCGAAAGCTGGGACGATAACCCACTGACTGTGGCGTCCACGTGTCCGTGCAAGGGAGGGTTAGACTGGCTCTCCTGTTGAGTGTCTGACTGCCCAGACTCGCTGGTTAGGCGCAGGCACTCAGCTGAGTTACTGGACGGAAATTTGTGTCCATGGGAGATCACCCCTTGGAAAGGAAGGGATAGACTTGAAGGGATTAAAAAGTGCATTCAGTCAGGCTATCACTAACTGCATCTAATGTGACTAATGGAAGCCATAAGCAGCAGTCTCTCTCTCTGGACTAACTGTTAGTTGTAACAGGTTGGTTTTCTAATTGGAACAACAGCTTCTCTCACTAAACTAACTATTGAGTATAATCCTGTTGTAAACTGGGCAGGGTGCCTGTATCTGTGCCTGTTCTGATTCACATATTAACGTTTGTGTCTGATACCACTTACCGGCCGCAGCTAGGAACCTTCACCTTGCCCTGACAGTGAACAAGCTTGGAAAAGGTTGTGCCTGCTTCCTGGTGTAGCAGTAGGATTCAAACCGTGTTTACTGAATGTTGCAGGATTTAGTGCTGGATTGAGTTTGTTTTCCACTTTGTGATTTCTGCTTTCTCTTTCTCTCTCTCTCTCTCTCTCTCTCTCTCTGCCTGTTCTCTCTGCTCTGAAACATAACCAGCATGGTCTGTGATTGTGACCCATTCCCCATGTGCAGCCTCTCTCTCTCTCTGATGTCTTGTATAACAGTGCAACCTCTATCGACCCTAATGACCCAGTCCTACTAATGTTTAACAATGAATGAAAAATATAATTGACAACCAAGTAATCCCTCCTCTTGTTTTGCACACTTTGCAATTAATTTGTATGCTTATATTGCATTTATATGCAATTCCTACGGTAACATCATCTTTTGTGTTTTGATGTTGCTGTCAAATGATGCACAATGATGTATATGCATGTTAAATTTGGATAGCAAGAATCCTTTTATTTTAACAGCTAATAATAATTTTTTTCTCTCTTCTCACTCTTCCTACTTCCTTCCCTTTTTTGCTCAATCAACGGCTTTAATTTTCTCTTTCCTCCCTCCCGCTGTCCTTTTCTCTCTCTGCCCCGACCCTGCCCCCCGTCCTTCCTGCCCTTTTGTCCGTCCTCTCTCCCTCCGTTCCCCTGCTCCCTTCCTCCCTCCCCTCTCCCCTTATTATTCCCTGTCCTGGAATTCGGTGTCCATATGATTTTCTGACGCGCTGAAGTTCTGATGCTGTCTGCTCCTCCTGTAGTGCCCAGTTTCTGTTGCACAGTGGGTGTTGACTGGAAGTCACTCACCACACCTGCCTGCTTGCCACTCACCACCGACTACTTCCCGGACAGACAGAGCCTTCAGAACGACTACACAGAGGGCTGCTACGATCTCCTCCCTGAGACCGACGTCGACAGGTCTGTCACACTCCTTATTGACTGTGAATTAACCGAGACATTGACAATGCTAAAGGGAACTGACAAAGTAAACAGTGAGAGGGTGTTTCCCCTTGGGGGGGGGGGGGGGGGGGCAGTCTGGAACGAGAGAGAGAGAGGTCCCCATAGTTTTAGGCCAAGGGATGGCAGGTTAGTGAGCGGCACGGTGGCACAGTGGTTAGCACTGCTGCCTCACAGCGCCAGAGTCCCAGGTTCAATTCCTGCCTCAGGTGACTGACTGTGTGGAGTTTGCACATTCTCCCCGTGTCTGCGTGGGGGTGCTCCTGTTTCCTCCCACAGTCCAAAGATGTGCAGGTCAGGTGAATTGGCCATGCTAAATCGTCCGTAGTGTTAGGTGAAAGGGTAAATATCGGGGAAATGGGTCTGAGTGGGTTACTCTTTGGAGGGTCGGTGTGGACTTGTTGGGCAAGTAAGCAATCCGCACTGTAAGCAATCTAATCTAAGTTTAAAACAGTTGAGGAGGAAGAACTTCTATCAGAGGGCCCTGAATCTGCACGCTTTACTACCCCAGAGTTCGGTGGGCCTCTGTTTAAGGAGGAGGTAAACTGATTTGTAATTGCTGCTGGACTAAAGGGATATGGAAAGTGGAGTTGAGGCCATGAGATTGGTGAGAAAAGGTGAGATTGGTTATGATCACTTTCAATGGCAGAGCAGGCTTCAAGGTTAGAATGGCCTACTCCTAATTCTTTCCTCCTTGTGTTGAGATTAGACTTGGGGTTGCCAGCAGTTTTCAGGTAGACGCAAGCAGGATGAGGGCAAGACAAGGAACGAGATTTGTGAGAGGGTGAGCTGTGTGATAGACAGACACAGTAATGAGCTACTTTGACAATTCCCACTCCCTCCTCACTGCAGTGGATTATATTTGCTTTATATTTTTTTTAAAAATGGTTTTAAGCATTTTTTTTTAAAACTGATGCCTGTTAATTAGTTGTTAATTGATATGACCTGATGTATGTATGTTCACCACTGGGCAGAGTGGGCACTGTGACCGACAAGAGTTTGAGCTGGTTGCTGACTGACCAACAGCTCTGGTTGTTTCCAGCAGGTGGCAGTATTTTCCTACCCTGCAAGTGTGGCAGCAAATGGAAGCAGAATCTCAGAGTGCATTAACGCTTCCCTGAAATCCCTACATTTATTTTCACCCAGGTGAAAATGTGACTTAGATGTTTCCAGCGTTGGGGCTTGGCGACAGAAAGATGCAGGGGAGAGAGTGCTGTTAACTCACCAGGTTTGGTTGGGACATTTTGAAACTCCATTTATTCTGGTGACTGTTGTCATTTGCAAAGTACAGCTCTTAATTAACCATCTCCGACACTGAAGTAACTCCATCATCGTGATTCTGGGTCAGTATTTCCCCCTTCCAGTCCATGTGCCTTTACATCAGTGCCAGAGCCATTACCTTTTCTTGGAACGTTGGTTAAATTATCCTCCTGCCTATTAAACTCTGACCCTGAAGTGCACAATATTCCATGTTCACCTCGAAGTCAGTTGTGGTTCTGCAAAGCAATGGGATTCACTGGAACTTTGCTTCTGTAGTTGGTACGTTGACATGCGAGAATATATTGGGTCTTAAAGTAACAGCGTGGGCTAGTGCTGGGGAGGTCAAAGTTCACAATGGCTCTCCCCTGACCTTTTAAACAGGTCAGCAGTTGTAAGGACTCCTAACTTGCGATGGGATGCCACGTTTCCTGAGCCAGTGATTGCATTGTGTGACACTAATCCAGTGTCCCCATCCTGTAGGGCTACGGATTTAATCAATACAGAAACGCACACAGAATTCACAATGTTACTCTGCTCAGTATTTTATTGTTAATCACTTGGCCAGGGGGAGGGGTGGGTGGGTGGATAGGGGTTGCTGAGTGGAGCTACCCTGGTGCCCTGGATACAGAGAAAAGCACTAAAAAATAGGGAATCCTCCAATAAATTTATCAGGAGTTTATTGTATTCACTCCTGGGCTGAGCATCACCAAGCCTTTATTGCTTATCCCTAATTGCACGTGAGAATATGACGGTGAACCATTGCCTTAAATTGCTGCCGTCTGTTTGGTTTCGATGTATCCACAGAGCTGTTAGGAATGCGTTTCCACAGGGTTAGCTCGGCAATAGTGAGCGGCCAGCTCTGGGTGGTATGTGACTTGGAGGGAAACTTGCAGGTGGGGATGTTCCCTGCTGCCCCAGTGCTTCTCGCTGCTGGAGGTTTTCAGTTTGGAAGGGGCTATCAAAGAATCCTTGGTGAATTGCTGCTGTGCACCTTTCAGATGGTACACACTGCTGCCATGTTGAATAGGTAATGGACTGAGCAAAGGCTGTAGCTGGTGGATGAGGTTCCAATCAAGTGGGCAGCTTTGTCCTGGGCAGGGTCGAGCTTCTCGAATGTTATTGGAGTTACACTCGCACAGGCGAGTGGGGAGTGTGTTCTCCCCCTTGGCTTGTGCCTTTTTTTTTAAACGATGGACAGACTTTAGGGAGTCAGGGGGTGAGTTATTTGCTGCAGTATTCCTAGCCCACGGCATGCTCTTGTTGCCACTTACTTACCTGGTGAGTTCAGTTTTGTTCTGGTCAAGGGCGTTGACAGGATGTTGATAATGTGGTCTCAGTGATGGTGAGGTCATTGAATGTCAAAGGGCAATGGTTAAGTTCTCTCTTGTCAGAGAGGGGTCATTGATCTGGTACTTGTGTGACATCAATACTGCTTCCAACTTATCAGCCCAAACCTGGGTATGGTTTCCCTTTTGTTGACCTGGAGGAGGTGGGTGTTGCTGGCTGGTCAGCATGGTTGCCCTTGAGAAGGTGGGGGTGAGCTGCCTTCTCGAGCCCCTGCACTCAACCTGCTGTGGGTTGACCCAGAATGCTCTCAGGGAGGAAATGCCACAATTTTGACCCAGCGACACTGAAGAAATGGCAGTTTATTTCAAATCAGGGTGATGAGCCTTCTCGAGGGGAACCTTTCAGGGGTTCGTGTTCCCCTATATCTGCTGCCCTTGTCCTTCTCGGTGAAAGTGGTGGTGGGTTTGGAAGGTGCTGTCTGAGGATCTTTGGTGAATGTCTGAAATGCATCTTGGAGACAGTACACACTGCTGCTACTGAGCATCGGTGGTGGAGGGAGTGGATGCTTGAGGATGTGGTGTCGATCAAGGAGCTGGTTTGTCCTGGATGGTGTGAAATCTCTTGAGTGTTGTTGGAGCAGCCTCCAGCTCAGCAAGTGGGGAGTATTGCACCACACTCGTGACTTGTGCCTTGGAGATGGTGGACCAGGCTTTGAGGAGTCAGGTGGTGAGTTACTCACTGCAGTATTCCTCACCTCTGACATGCTCTTGTAGTCACTGTGTGTCTGTGGTGAGTTCAGTGGAGGAGTTTCTGATCAATGGTAACCCCCAGGATGTTGGCAGTGGGGGTTTCAGTGATTGTAACCCCATTGGAGATTTTGGGGTGGTGATCAGAGTGTCTCTTTTTGGATTTCCCACACACAAAGCCGCGCCTAAAGCCACCTCTCCAAATGCATAATCCTATCTCTCAGAATTCCCTCCAACAACTTACCCACCACTGATGTGAAGCCCACAGGTCTGTAATTTCCAGGCTTTTCCTTACAGCCTGCCTTAAAGTCTGACCTTCTGATGGAGGGAAGGTCGTTGATGAAGCAGCTGAAGATGGTTGGGCCAAGGACACTCCCCTGAGGAACTCCTGCAGAGGTGTCCTAGAGCTGAGATGACTGACCCTCCAACAACCACCACTACCACCTCCCTTGTGTTGTGTGCCTGCAATGACGCCCCATTGATTCCAGGTTTTCGAGGACTCCTTGATGCTGCACACATTCGAATGCAGCCTTAATGTCAAGGGTCAGTCCCTCTCCCCTCCCCTCCGGAATTCAGCTCTTTTGTCCACGTTTGACCCAAGGCTGTAATCAGGTCAGGAGCTGAGTGACCCTGGGGGAGCCCAAACTGGGTGTCACTGAGCAGGTGCTGCTTGATAGCCCTGTTGGTGAGCCCTTCCATCACTTTACCGAGGATTGGGAACAGATGGATGGGAGAGGAATTGGCTGAGTTGGACTTGTCCTGCTTTTTATGTCCAGGACATACCTGGATAATTTCCCACATGGCCAGGTCGATCCCAGTGTTGTAACTGTCCTGGGAGAACTTGGCTGGAGGAAGGGCATGTTGTGGAGCACACATCTTCAGTACTATTGGTCAGAATGTTATAAAGGTTCTTCGCCTTTGCAGCATCCAGTGTCTCCAACCGTTTGTTGATGGCACATGGCTGAAGGCTGGTATCTGGGGAACCTCAGAAGGCAGCAGAGAGCCACAACGGAAACAGCATGTGAACATCTCCAGGTCTGGTGCTCATGGAGACAAGCCTGGAGCATTTACAGCCGTCACCCACTCGGCAGTTCTTGGGGGTGACGGCTGTAAATGCTCCAGGCTCGTCTCCACGCGCACCAGGCCTGGAGATGTTCACGTGCTGTTTATGTTGTGGCTGAGTCGTCCTGTCTCGTTGGGATTGCCCCTCGTTTTTAGCTGGGTTTTAGCCACCCTCATTACATGGGACTTGATGCCGAACTGGATCAGTCCTGGTTTCAGCTTGCTCAACACACGCTCCCCAGAACCTCCATCGTGTTGTGTGGCAATCTTCATCGTGAAGATGGAATGTCTTCGTGAGGGCTGTGTGGTCGTCATTCCAACCAATCCTGTCATGGACTGATGTACCTGCAGCAGGTAGATGGGTAAGGATGACATTGAGTACGATTTGTTCCCTCGACTGATTCACCAAGCTCCTGCCACAATTATGTCCTTGAAGACTTAGCCGGTTTCAGTAAATGGTGCGAACAAACCACTCTTCTCCCAATTGTTACAGCACAGATGGAGGCCATTGGGCCCATCGTGTCTGCCCTGTCTGTGTTGCTGATGGAGTCCCCCTCAGTGCTTCATTGTTGCTAAATTGGGTTGTCAGTTTTATTTGTCAGATGGCTTACTCGTGACCTTTGTTACCTGGTTACCAATTAATGATATGGAAGTGGGTGTGGCATACAAGATTAGACCGCATCGTCAGGCCTTCCTATAACAGGCCATACAAGTGTCAGGTAATAATCATCTTCTGAAGAGCCAATCCAACCATCAATCCTTGATGTTCAAAAGCATTACCATTGCTGAATCCTGGAACAAGCTGGACTGGAATAGGCAGGAGCTAACCAGGTCAGAGGCCAGCAATCCTGCAGTGGGTAAGTGGGTAACATATCTCCTGACTCCTGTCCACCATCTACAGTGCACAAGTCAGGAGTGTGATGGAATACTCCCCACTTGCCTGCTCCAACAACACACAAGAAGCTTGACGCCATCCAAGACAATGCAGCTTGATTGACACCACATCTACTCCCTTCACCGCCGATGGTCAGTTAGAGCACCTAGAACCCCTACAGAGTAGAGTAGAGGCAGGCCATTGGGCCCATCGAGTGCACACTGACCCTCCAAAGAGCTTTCCAATTTCGCATGGCTAACCCACCTAGACTGCACATCCCTGGACACTATCGTCAATTTAGCACAGCCAATCCATCTGACCTGCATATCTTTGGACTGTGGGAGGAAACCGGAGCAGACACAGGGAGAATGTGCAAACATCTCACAGACAGTCATCAAGATGTACAGCACAGAAACCGACCCTTCGGTCCAACTCATCCATGCTGACCAGATATCCTAAGTTAATCTAATCCCATTTACCAGCACTTGGCCCATACCTCTCTAAACCCTTCCTATTCATATTCCCATCCAAATGCCTTTTAAATGCTGTAATTGTACCAGCCTCCACTGCTTCCTCTGGCAGCTCATTCCATACACGTACCACCCTCTGTGTGAAAAAGTTGCCCCTTAGGTCTCTTTTATATCTTTCCCCTCTCACCTTAAACCCTCTAGTTCTGGACTCTCCCACCCCAGAGAAAAGACCTTGTCTATTTATCCTATCCATTCCCCTCATAATTTTGTAAACCTCTATAAGGTCACCCCTCAGCCTCTGACACTCCAGGGGAAACAGCCCCAGTCTGTTCAGCCTCTCCCTGTAGCTCAAACCCTCCAATCCTGGCAACATCCTTGTAAATCTTTTCTGAACCCTTACAAGTTTCACAACATCTTTCCAATAGGAAGGAGACCAGAATTGTACACAATATTCCAACAGTGGCCTAACCAATGTCCTGTACAGCTGCAACATGACCTCCCAACTCCTGTACTCAATACTCTGACCAATAAAGGAAAGCATACCAAACGCCGCCTTCACTATCCTATCTACCTGCGACTCCAGTTTCAAGGAGCTATGAACCTGCACTCCAAGGTCTCTGTTCAGCAACACTCCCTCGGACCTTACCATTAAGTGTATAAGTCCTGCTAAGATTCGCTTTTCCAAAATGCAGCACCTCACATTTATCTGAATTAAACTCCATCTGCCACTTCTCAGCCCATTGGCCCATCTGGTCCAGATCCTGTTGTAATCTGAGGTAACCCTCTTCGCTGTCCACTACACCTCCAATTTTGGTGTCATCTGCAAAGTTACTAACTGTACCTCTTATGCTCGCATCCAAATCATTTATGTAAATGACAAAAAGTAGAGGACCCAGCACCGATTCTTGTGGCACTCCACTGGTCACAGGCCTCCAGTCTGAAAAACAACCCTCCACCACCACCCTCTGTCTTCTACCTTTGAGCCAGTTCTGTATCCAAATGGCTGGTTCTCCCTTTATTCCATGAGATCTAACCTTGCTAATCAGTCTCCCATGGGGAACCTTGTTGAACGCCTTTACTGAAGTCCATATAGATCACATCTACTGCTCTGCCCTCATATATCCTCTTTGTTACTTCTTCAAAAAACTCAATCAAGTTCATGAGACATGATTTCCCACGCACAGTAAACACTGATGCAAAATACTCGTTTAGTATCTTCCCCCATCTCCTGTGGCTCTACACGTAGGCTGCCTTGCTGATCTTTGAGGGGCCCTATTCTCTCCCCAGTTCACCTTTTGTCCTAAATGTATTTATCACCCATGGGTGGAGTCGAGCTCAGGTCCCTGGTGCTACAAGACAGCAGTTCTCACCACGGTGTTACTGTTCAATACGTACTATATACAAGATGCACCAAAGATCCTCAGAGAGCACCTTCCAAATTCACAACTGCGTCCATCTGGAAGGACAAGGGTAACAGGCACAGGGAAACACCACCCCCTGCAAATTCCCCTCCAAGCCACTCACCATCCTGACTTAGAAATGTATGGCTCTTTCTTCAGTGTCAGGGGTCAAAGTCCTGGAATCCCCCAACCCCCACCCAAAGGCATTGTGTGTCAATCCAGAGCATGTGGACTGCAGTCTTTCAAAGGGGCAGATCATCCTCACCTTCTGAAGGGCAACTGGGAAAGGGCAGTGAATGCTGCCTCAACCAGAGATGTCCACAGGTAGTGAACATAAATTAAAATTCCAGCGAAGGTGGTCAATTCAACCAAACTCTGGCCTCCAAGCTGCTTTCCCATCAAGAGGCAAACAGCCTTCCTTCAGGTACTTTAATCTACCTGCTCAGGTACGTTATCACCCCCCCCCCCCCCCCTGAGTGGGTGAACCCAGAACACTGCCATTGTGACTCAAGAGGGTCTACAAAGGCATGTTTTAATCACACTACCCATTGCAATCACATCACATCCAAAACGTTTCACAATGGAATCCTTCGTATAAGAAATTGGAGGAAATTTGCAGACAGCAAGCTTACGCAATCAGTCAGATAAACCCACTTTAGTGGTGTCAGTTGAGGGATAGCTATTGGGCAGGCCCACCAGGAAGAATGCTCTCAGTTTTTGGAATAATACTGTGGGATCATCGAGTCCACCTCAGAATAAAGACAGCATTGCGCCCCCTCCCCCCCCCCCCTCCACCCAACTATTCATCCGTGCAGAACAGTCTCAGTGCCACAGGCTGTTAACCTGGGTTTCACACACCTATCCTTGGGTAGCACCTACCCCCTCCTCCCTTCGCTGACTGGTCTGTTTATTTCTGCCATCGCTGGAACGTTACCATCTTTAACCTGACTTCAAGCCCCGATGAGCTTCCTGTTGTGCGGCAGTAAGAGAGAGCTGGGGAAAGGCACTCCCCTGGACAGGATTCGAGGAGGCTGCTCAAAACGAAAGACAGGATTGGGAAGGGTTTTACCAGAATGTGGGGCAACACCGGCCCAAAGTTTTGCCAGCGAAGATTTGCGGAGGGTGACCACTCAAAGCCAGGGGCAGCTTGATGGCTCAGTGGTTAGCACGGCTGCCTTCCTGTGCAGTGATGCAGGAAGATGCGCTGGATTTACCGGGTGTACCTAACAGGTGTAGCTGAAATATAAATGGGAGAGGAGCTCATTCTCTGTAGCATTAGAGCAGCGAGATTTCGGCTTGTCCTTCCGCTGATAACCTTAACACTCCTTTGCAGCAGACTGGCCAGGTTTCGGCCTGGATTGTGCTGTGGGAGTTCTGTTTCCATGGCGATGTATAGGTTGGAGCTGGACACTTGCTGCCCCGGTGGCAGTTCTTACTGTAGGCCTGAAAGAAAGAGCAAAGAGGAATCATTTTTCTGACCTTTTGTGTTCTCCTGGTTTATAGGAGAGATGAGGACGGACCTGTGATGACAGCGCAGCAGGTATTTGAGGAATTTATTTGCCAGCGCCTGATGCAGGGCTATCAGATCATCGTCCAGAGCAAGAACAGGCTATCGAGCACTGCAGCCTCCGCGCCTCTCAGCAGCAGCCCCCTCTACACTCGGGGTAAGGAGTCTCGCATGTGGTAGGTTTCCACGTGGCGCCGGGTGCCCGTTAGAAGAGTTCCTCTCCTGTATGGTACCTGCACTTGCAAGAATGGGCCAGACTGACTGCGGTCCCCTGAACCGCTCGATGGCCTTCAGTACCCTGAACCTAAACGTGAAGGAGACGGCTGTTGGGCTGGACTGCAAGAGGTGAGTTAGAACCCAGACCCTGTCTTCACAGGAGCGGATTCAGCACCGAGAAAGAGGAAAGGTTGGACGAACATAAAACCTTTTTCCAACTGATGGTGGTATCGCCATCATCAGCCCCGATGGTGGGTATTCTTGTGACCCCATCCTCCTTGTTAAGGTGGGGGCATGAGAGTACTGATGTTACATTTGGGGCAATCCACGCCCATCCCTTCATTAATCCGACCCTATGCAGGTATCCCACGTAGGTTTGGTGCCACCTCTTCCCTCAGCGATGTCATTGCAACAGCACAGTGGCTCAGTGGTTAGCACTGCTGCCTCACAGCACCAGGGGCCCAGGTTCAATTCCACCCTCGGCCGACTGTCTGTGTGGAGTTTGCACATACTCCCCATGTCTGCGTGGGTTTCCTCCTGCAGTCTGAAGATGTATAGGATGCATAGGATGGGGAAGGAAACTGCAGGGGAAGGGCACAACTGAAATGTGGAGCTTGTTCAAGGGACAGCTACTGCGGGTCCTTGGTACATAAATACCTGTCAGGCAGGAAGGAAGTGGTCGAGCAAGGGAAACCTGGTTTACTAAAGACGCTGAATCTCTTGTCAAGAGGAAGAAGGCGGCTTATGTAAAGATGAGACATGAAGACTCAGGGTGCTTGAGAGTTACAAGTTAGCCAGGAAGGACCTAAAGGGAGAGCTAACAAGAGCCAGGAGGGGACATGAGAAGTCTTTGGTAGGTAGGATCAAGGAAAACCCTAAAGTTTTCTATAGCTATGTCAGGAATAAAAGAAAGACGAGTGTTAGCTTAGGGTCAGTCAAGGACAGCATGGAGTCCAAAGAGATAGGAGAGGTGCTAAATGAATATTTTTCATCAGTATTCACAAAGGAAAAAGATTATGTTGTCAAGGAGAATACTGAGATACAGGTTATTAGACTAGACAGGATTGAGGTTCATAAGGAGGCGGTGTTAGCAAATCTGGAAAGTGTGAAAATAGATAAGTCCCCTGGGCCAGATGGGATTTATCCTGGGATTCTCTGGGACGCCAGGGAGGAGATTGCAGAGCCTTTGGCTTTGATCTTTATGTCATCATTGTCAACAGGAATAGTACCAGAGACTGGAGAATAGCAAATGTTATTCACTTGTAATGATACAATTACAACTCTGGTAATTATAGACCCGTGAGCCTTACTTCGGCTGTGTGTAGGTGTTGGAAAGGATTAAACGGGATGGGATTTATAATCATCTAGAAAGGAATCATTTGATCAGGGATAGTCAACACGGTTTTGTGAAGGGTAGGTCGTGCCTCACAAACCTTATTGAGTTTGTTGAGAAGGTGACCAGACAGGTGGATGTGGGTAAAGCAGTTGATGTGGTGTATGTGGATTTCAGTAAAGTTCCCCACGATAGGCTATGGCAAAATATAGAGACATGGGATTGAGGGTGATTTAATGGTTTGGATTAGAAATTGGCTAGCTGTAAGAAGACAGAGGATGGTGGTTGACAGGAAATGTTCACCCTGGAGTTCAGTTACTAGTGGGGTACCACAAGCACCTGTTTTAGGGGTCACATCTGTTTGTCATTTTTATAACTGACCTGGATGAGGGCGTAGAAGGATGGGTTAGTAAATTTGTGGATGACACTAAGTTGGTGGAGTTGTGGATAGTGCTGAAGGATGTTGTAGGTTACAGAGGGGCATAGATAAGCTGCAGAGCTGGGCTGAGAGGTGGCAAATGGAACTTAATGTGGAAAAGTGAGAGGTGATTCACTTTGGAAGGAATAACAGGAATAGAGTTTTCCTGGGCTAATGGTAAGATTCTTGGTAGTGTAGATGAGCTGAGAGATCTCGGTGTCCACGTACATAGATCCCTGAAAGTTGCTACCTGAGTTGATAGGGTTGTTCAGAAGACTTTACGGTATGTTAACCTTTATCAATGGAGGGATTGAGTTTCTGAACCACGAGGTCATGTTGCAGCTGTACAAAACTCTGGAGCAGTCGCACTTGGAGTATTGTATACAGTTCTAGTCACCACATTATAAGAGGGATGTGGAAGCTTTGGAAAGTGTGTAGAGCACATTTACCAGGAGGTTACCTGGTATGGAGGAAAGGTCTAATGAGGAAAGGGTGAGGGACTTGAGGCTGTTTTCATTGGAGAGAAGAAGGTTGAGAGGTGACTTAATTGAGACATATAAGATAATCAGAGGGTTAGATAAGGTGGATAGGGAGAGCCTTTTTCCTCAAATGGTGATGGTGAGCACGAGGGGACATAGCTTTAAATTGAGGGGATTTAGGACAGATATCAGAGGTAGTTCCTTTACTCCGAGAGTAGTTGGGACGTGGAACACGCTGCCTGCAACAGTAGTAGACTCACCACCTTAAGGCCATTAAATGGTCACTGGATAAACATATGGACGAAAATATGTCGGTAAGATAGGCTTCGGATTGGTTTCACAGGGTGGTGCAACATCGAGGGTTGAAGGGCCTGTACTGTGCTGGAATGTTCTATGGCAGGCAGAAATGATCCTGAATGATAAGCTCACTTTCCAGTCGGAATCTCAGTGAGTAGTTGAACAGATCGTAGGGATGGTTGGGCGGGGGGGTTATAAGACCAACTCCTCATCCTAGTCCATCATTTGGACAGCGTGGTGGCTCAGTGGTGTGCACTGCTGCCTCACAGCACCAGAGACTTGGGTTCGATTCCACCCTCAGGCGACTGTCTGTGTGGAGTTTGTACATTCTCCCAGTGTCTGCAGGGGTTTCCTCCGGGTGCTTCAGTTTCTTTCTACAGTCCTAAGATGTGCAGGTCAGGTGAATTGGCCATGCTAAATTGTCGAGGAGAAAGTGAGGACTGCAGATGCTGGAGATCAGAGCTGAAAATGTGTTGCTGGAAAAGCGCAGCAGGTCAGGCAGCATCCAAGGAGCAGGAGAATCGACATTTCGGGCATGAGCCCTTCTTCAGCCCTTCCTGATGCCCGAAACGTCGACTCTCCTGCTCCTTGGATGCTGCCTGACCTGCTGCGCTTTTCCAGCAACACATTTTCAGCTCATGCTAAATTGTCCTGTAGAGTCCAGGGATGTGCAGGCTAGGTGGGTTAGTCATGGGAAATGCAGGGTTACAGGGATGGGGGTGGTGGATCTGGGTGGAATGCTGTTTTGGAGGGTCAGTGTGGACACGATGGGCTGAATGGTCTGCTTCTACACTGTAGGGATTCTATGATCATTGGGGAGTAAAAGGTCAATGTTTAACCCATTGATTTCCTTGTCCCTGTGAGAGAGGGGACAAGTGTAATGTTGAGCTATGAGTCGAAAGTCGGTGTGTACCCGAAGAATAAATCCAAGCCTCCACCTTCTCAGGCTGCCATCAGTCTCTCGACTCTAACGGGTCTCTGTGCTCTAACGGATCTCTGTGCTAGATCCCCTGGGCCTCTGGTCTCTAACGGGTCTCTGTGCTCAATCCCCCAGGCCTCTGGACTCTAACGGGTC
The DNA here is from genome assembly GCF_047496795.1 of Chiloscyllium punctatum. Taxonomy (NCBI): domain Eukaryota; kingdom Metazoa; phylum Chordata; class Chondrichthyes; order Orectolobiformes; family Hemiscylliidae; genus Chiloscyllium; species Chiloscyllium punctatum. The sequence continues at coordinate 48,740,020 of NC_092755.1, read as the reverse complement.
TCTGTGCTAGATCCCCCGGGTCTCTGGACTCTAACGGGTCTCTGTGCTAGATCCCCCAGGCCTCTGGGCTCTAACGGGTCTCTGTGCTAGATTCCCCGAGCCTCTGGGCTCTAACGGGTCTCTGTGCTAGATCCCCCGAGCCTCTGGGCTCTAACAGGTCTCTGTGCTAGATCCCCCGGGTCTCTGGACTCTAACGGGTCTCTGTGCTAGATCCCCCAGGCCTCTGGGCTCTAACGGGTCTCTGTGCTAGATCCCCCGAGCCTCTGGGCTCTAATGGCTCTCTGGGCTAGATCCCCTGGGCCCCACCAGAAAGATATAGGGCTTTCTCCCTGAATAAGACACACTGCACTGAATCGAAGACATCCTTCCAGATGAACTTCAGATATGAAATAAAATCTGAGCACTGCAGATGCTGGAAATCTGAAATACCGATGACACCAACAAAACCTGTCTTTTGTGGAGAGAAAAACCGTGTTTTGAGTTCCGTGTGACAGATGTTAGCTCTATTTCTCTCTCCACCGATGCTGCCAGAGCTGCTGAGTTCCTCCTGCACTTGCTGGGTTTGGTTTTGTTGTGGAATGTCTGTTCAGTGAGCTGTGTGTCATCCTCCTGCCTGCAGGTCTGGTATCCAGGAACAAGCTGGAGGAGGAGGAGACCGCCTTTTGGCTGAGCATGGGCCGCACTTTTCATAAGGTCTGCCTAAAGGACAAGATCATAACTGTGACCCGTTACCTGCCCAAGTAAGTGGGGAGCAGATGGTCCGGCGCGGCCGTTTACATGGCGGGGGGGTAATTTAACCCAGGCTTGGGGGTGGGCATTTTTCCTTTTTTTTTGTTTGCGTCTTCTGCAAAGTAAGAGGAGAGCACGATGCCCAGAATGGCGAACGAGAGGCAGAGCTGGAGATTTGAACGTGGGCCTCTCGGGGTTACAGTGTGTCTGTGCCACTCGTCAGCCCCAGGCACGTTGATCCCAGTTGGTCGAGCCAGTTTAAAATCCCTCAGCGTGGCCAACGCACATCTGAATAGAGTGCTCCCCCCAGCTCACAGAAGCAAGGCTGCACAATACCTGTCTGTCTGAGGAGAAAGGAGCAAGACAAATTGCATTTACGTAGCATCCTTTCAAAGCAGTTTGCAGTCACTGAAGTGTCCACTACCTTTCATGACATGGCCACCTGTACTTTCCCTTCCCTTGTGGTTAGCTTACACTCCTGATGGACTTGATGACGAGATACTAGCATGCATAGGGAACTACCTAATTGACAGAAAACAGATAAGTGGTCGTTCTCAGGTTGGCAATCTGTAACTAGTGGAATGCGAGGGCACAACGGGCCAAATGGCCTCTTTCTACACCATTACGCTTCTGTGATTCACTGCTGGTGGCTTGGCTATTTGCAATGTTTATCCACGGCCTGGATGAAGGGACTGAGTGCTTTGAAGGCAGTTTCCAAAGATAGGTGGGAAAGGATGCAGAGACAGGTCAGGTGTGTGAAACGGTGGAGTATCATGTGGGAAAATATGAGGCCGTGTGCTTACACAGGAAGATTAATAAAGTAGAATACAATGGGAATGGTGTGAGACGGCAGAGCACTGTGGGACAGGGGGATCAGAGTCCCTTTTACAAAGAATCACATCGAGTCAACATGTCGGGATAGCAAGTAGAAAAACAATTGGGATGTTGGCCTTTGCTACAAAGGAGGGTGGATTGTTAACATTGGGAGGTCTCGCTGCAGCTGTGCAGGCCATGGGTCGGACAGTTGTACACAGATTGTGGTCTTCCTTCCTTCCCTTAAGGGGCGCACTTCCACTGGAAGCAGTTCAGTGTCGGTTCACTCGGCCGGTTCCTTGGATTGCCCTGTGAGGAGGGGTTCAACAGATTGCGCCAAGCCTCGTTGAAGTGTAGGGGAATGAGAGGTGACCTTACTGAGCTGACTTTGCCGACCGGATGCTGAAAGGATGATCCCTGTGGCTGAATCTAGAACGAGGGGGGCACCGTTTAAAATAAGAGCTGAAGCAGGTGGCTGGAACCACAAGCTGCCTGCTGTGTTGGAAGTGTCCTTTTTTAGTGCTGCTCTCATTCTGGGAAGGTATGCTGACCAAACTCCCTTAAAACCTACCAAGGCAATAGCTTAAGGAGTAACTTTTAATTAAAGGCAAGTGTAAGGTGCTGTGTTCCAGTTGTGATTTGTTGGTCAAACCTACTTGGCTTAAAGCAACACATGCTTTATTCTTATATCACAGTTAAAATACAGACAAACCAAAAGAGTTGGCATAACTAACTCTATCGAGATACTTAACAAAATAATACATTAAATAATGACTAATCTAATGTTCCAATAGAACAGTCTTGGCAGAGGCAAATTCAGCAAAACAGATTTCCTTCACTTGCTGTCTCCAGTCCAGGAGAAGGAACACTGACAAATCTAGCAGCAGAGAGAGAGCTCAAGCTTTTTTTGCAACAGCAGAGCAAGACAGCTGTATCTAGCAGCTTCAACTCCAAAAACCCCAACTTCAACAACTGGAACGTAGAACAGTACAGCACAGTGCAGACCCTTCGGCCCTCAATGTTGGGCCGGCCTTTTATCCTACTCAGACTAACCTACACACACTTCAATTTTCTATCATCCATGTGCCTCTCCAAGAGTTGCTTAAATGTCCCGAATGTATCTGACTAATACCACCACTGACAATGCATTTCACACACCCACCACCATCTGTGTAAAGAACCTATCTCTGACATCTCCCCTAGACCTTCGTCCAATCACCTTAAAATTATGCCCCCTCGTGATAGACATTTCCACCCTGGGAACAAGTCTCTGGCTATCCACTCTATCAATGCCTCTCAACATCTTGTATACCTCTAACAAGTCACCTCTCATCCTCTTTCGCTCCAATGAGAAAAGTCCGAGCTCCCTCAACCTTTCTTCATAAGACATGCCCTCCAGTCCAGGCAGCATCCTGGTAAATCTCCTCAGCACCCTCTCTACAGCTTCCCCATCCTTCCTATAATGGGGCGACCAGAACTGAACACAATATTCCAAGTGTGGTCTAACCAGGGCACGATAGAGCTGCAGCATAACCTCGAGGCTCTTACACTCTTGCTAATGAAAGCCAACACACCATGCACCTTCTTAACAACCCTATCAACTTAGGTGGCAACTTTGAGGGATCTATGGACGTGGACCCCAAGATCCCTCTGTTCCTCCACACTGCCAAGAATCCTGCCTTTATTCTGCATTCACATTTGACCTTCCAAAGTGAATCACTTCACACTTTTCCAGGTTGAACTCCATCTGCCACTTCTCAGCCCAGCTCTGCATCCTGCCAATGTCCCGTCGCAACCTTCAACAGCCCTCCCCACTATCCACAACTCCACCAACCATCATGTCATTGGCAAACCTACTAACCCACCCTTCCACTTCCTCATCCAAGTCATTTATATAAATCACAAAGAGCAGAGGTGCCAGAACTGATCCCTGCAGAACACCACTGATAACCAAGCTCCAGGCTGAATGCTTTCCATCTACTACCACCCTCTGACTTCCATGGGCCAGCCAATTCTGTATCCAAACAGCCAGATTTCCCTGTATGCCATGACTCCTGACTTTCTGAATGAGCCTACCATGGGGAACCTTATCAAACGCCTTGCTCAAATCCATGTACACCACATCCACTGCTCTACCTTCATCAATGTGTGTTGTCACACCCTCAAAGATTTCAATAGGCGTGTAAGACATGACCTGCCCGTCTCAGAGTCATGCTGACTACCTCTAATCAGACTATGCTTTTCCAAATAATCATAAATCCTGACTCTCTGAGTCCTCTCCAACACTTTGCCCTCCACTGACATAAGGCTGATTGGTCTGTAGTTCCCAGGATTATTCCTACTCTCTTTCTTGAACAAGGGAATAACATTTGCCACCCTCCAATCATCTGGCAGTACTCCAGTGGACAGTAAGGACACAAATATCATGCCAAAGGTGCAGCAATCTCCCCCCTCGTTCCTGTAGTAACCTAGGGTATATCCCATCTGGTCCAGGGGATTTATCTATCCTTATGTTTTTCAAAATTTCCAGCACATCCTCCTTCTTAACATCAACTTGTTTGAGCGTATCAGTCTGTTTCACACTGTCCTCACAAATGACACGGTCCCTCTCACTAGTGAATACTGAAGCAAAGTATTTATTAAGGACCTTCTCTACGTCCTCCAACTCCAGGCACAAGTTCCCTTCACTATCCCTGATTGGCCTTACCCTCATTCTGACCATCCACTTGTCCCGTACATAAGTGAGGGACTTCCCTTAATCCTATCTGCCAAGGGTTTTTCATGCCCCCTTCTAGCTCTCCTAAGTCCATCCTTCAGTTCCATCCTGACTATCTTGTAACCCTCTAAAGCCCTGTCCAATCCTTGCTTCCTCAACCTTAAGTAAGCTTCCTTCTTCCTCTTGACTTGATGTTCCACATCCCTTGTCACCCAAGGTTCCTTCACCCTACCATCTCTTCCTTGCCTCAGTGGGACAGACCTATCCAGCACTCACACCAAGTGCTCCCTAAACAACCTCCAGATTTCTGTCGTGCACTTCCCTGAGAATATCTGCTCCCAGTTTATGTTTCACAGTTCCTGTCTAAAAGCATTGTAATCCCCCCTCCCCCAATTAAATACTTTCCCATACCCTCTGCTTCCATCCCTCTCCATGCCTATAGTAATGGTCAGGGAGTTGTGATCACTATCACCAAGAGATCTGACACCTGGCCTGGTTTGTTGCCAAGCACCAAATCCAATATGGCCTCCCCTCTAGTCAGCCTATCTACATATTGAGTCAGAAACCCTTCCTGGACACACCTGGCAAAATCTACTCCATCCAAACTATTTGCACTAAGGAGGTTCCAATCAATATTGGGGAAGTTGAGGTTACCCATGACAACAACCCTGTTACTTCTGCACCTTTCCACAACTGTAGGGTCTGTTTCCATGCTGTACACCTCTATGACTCTATCTGTCCCCCAGTCTGCTCCTCTATGTCTCTGTTGCTGGGGGGGAGGGGGGGGGCTTGTAGAAAACTCCCAATCAAGTGACTGTTCCTTTCCTGTTTTTGACTCCCCACCCCCCCCCCTCCCCCATACTGACTCTGCTGACAAACCCCTCCTCAACAACCTCCCTTTCTGCAGCTGTGATACTGTCCCTGATTAGCAATGCCACTTCCCCCCCCCCTCCTCCTCTTTTACCTCCCTCCCTATTCCTTTTGAAACATCTAAACCCTGGAACATCCAGCAGCCATCCCTGCCCCTGTGATATCCAAATCCCTGTAACAGCCACAATATCGTAGCCCCAAGCACTGATCCATGCTCTGAGTTTGTCACCCTTCTTCCTGACCCTTATTTCATTAAAACAGACACACTTCAACCCATCACACTTGACTGTTCCTTTGCCCTGTCAACTGTCTATCTGTCCTCACAGACTCTCTGCACCTATATCTGACTGTCACCACCTCCTCCATCATCTGATGTTTAGCTCCCTTTCTTGCCCTCATGCCAATCTAGTTTAAACCTCCTTGTTCAAACTGAAAGCAAAAGTCAGAACCCTGGGTGTGTGTGAGCCTGACTCTACCCACTCACGCTTCCTTTGCCAAATTAAAAAAAAAACCAAAGTTATTTACTGAGTTTCCACTCAGCTCGGCACTGGCTTTTCAACACCTGCTCTTCAAGGACAGAACAAATCCCATGTAAAGGCACATTACCCCACAATGCTCAGCTTGGCGTCAGGCTCACTGCTCTCCAATGGCAGATTTCAAGGTGACCGGTGGGACCCATTGAGTGTCAGGCCAGGCTGGCTAACAGCCCAGATCGGCTCTTTTGAGTTCTCTTGCCAGTTCTCCCGTTCTCTCTTGGACGGGCTAGCCCTCCCACCTCACACCTCACCTCTGCTCCCACCCAATCCCTATGCCACCTCAGTGTCTCTCAAAACTCCCCAACAGACTTCCTCGTTACCCTCCATGCCAGCTCAGGGCCCCTTCCACATTCAGCCAGCATCATGTGGGGCCTTGCTTTGTGGTGTAGGATGGGTATTCAGGCAGTAGGGGATGGGATATGGGGGGGTGTACAGATGACGGGTACAGAGGGTGGCGTCAGGTGGTTGGCAGGGTTTAGATTAGATTCCCTACAGTGTGGACACAAGCCCTTCGGCCCAATAAGTCCACACTGACCCTCTGAAGAGTAATCCACCCAGACCCATCTCCCTCTAACTAATGCACCTAACACTATGGGCAGTTTAGCATGACCAATTCACCTAACCTGCACACCTTTGGATTGTGGGAGGAAACCAGAGCACCCGGAGGAAACCCACACAGACACAGGGAGAACGTGCAAACTTCACACAGACACCCAAGGTTGGAATCGAACTCAGGTCCCTGGCACTGTGAGGCAGCAGTGCTAACCACTGAGCCACCATGCCACCCTTAGTTAGCTGGGTTCAGATTGTGATTGCCTGGGGAGGGCTGTCAGGGAGACCTCTTTGTGAGTGATAGAGTTGGGAGGGGCACTTGAGCAGTTCCCTAGATGTTAGCCTCAGTTTTAAGTCTATCCAACCTTTTACAAAATTGTTACGGCACAGAAGGAGGCCATTTGGCAAATCGTGCCTTTAGTGATTTTGTTGCCTAGCACCAAACTCCTGCTTTCCCCCCATACCCTTTCTGTCCAAGTAACCATCAAACACCCCTCCTGAAGACCTCAATTGAACACATTTCCAAGCAGTGCGTTCCAGACCCTAACTATTTGTGATGTAAAGGAAGACTTTCTTTCATCACCCTTTGCTTCTTTTGCATGTCACTTTAAATCTATACCCTCTCCATATTTTCTTTTATGAGCAGAAGCAGTTTCTCCCTGTGTAATCTAACCGGCCTGCTCTTGATTTTGAAAGCCTCCGTCAGCTGCCCTCTCAACCTCCTTTCCAAACCTACTGTCTACCCTCTCTCCCGAAGTTTCTCATTCCTGCTGCCCATTCTTGCAAATCACTTCTGCACTCTCTCTAATACATTCGCATCCTTCCTGTGATATGGCGCCCATGACTGTACACAGGAACAAGGAATTGGTGAAGGATGGTGGGAGGTGTGGTGGGGAGACAGGAAAGGAGGGATTGCAGATATAGGGAGGGCGAGGGCATTGTACAGTGGCTATGACTGACGGAGGATGGCTGTATTTTCATCCCTGATGAAGGGCTTGTGCCCGAAACGTCGACTCTCCCGCTCCTCGGGTGCTGACTGACCGGCTGTGCTTTTTCAGCGCCACACTTTTCGACTGATCTCCCAGCATCTGCGGTCCTTATTTTCTCTCAGCGGCTGTATTCTCTGTCTGACATAGGTACCCTTATGAATCGGCTCAGATCCAGTACACCTACAGCCTGTGCCCACCACACTCCAACACGGAGTTTGTGTCATGCTGGGTAGAATTCTTACACGAGCGGCTGGAAGAGTACAAGTGGAATTACCTGGATCAGTATATCTGCTCGTCCGGCTCTGAGGATTTCAGGTAGATATCTCCACCTCTCCTTCTCGCCCACTTTCCTGTCTCTGAGCTCCCTTGAGGGTTCTGGTTGCTCTCTCAGACCCCCCGAAAAGTTGTTCTGCTGTGGGGCACGAACCTCAGACACGGGTAAAGGATGCAGCTCAGTGCCAGAATCCCACCACGAGGCGAAGGACACTGTAGGTGCCAGCTACAGACATAACGTGGGAGAATTCTGAGAACCGCATGCTGTGTGTGAGAGATCCTGTGTACGTAGGAGTCAGCTAGGCACCGGGCCAAGATTAGAAGTCTCAATAACAGGAAGATGTTTGCCTGTGCCCTTGATCTGTGATACACCACTTTTCTCCAGCCTGGTCTATTCCAGTATTCTCTCAGCTGACATTCCACCCAGCAACCTCCATTGTCTCGAGTTCATTCACATTTCTGTGGCCTCTCCCCTCCCTATCTGTGTACTCTCCTGAAACTTGAAAGATTTACAAGGATGTTGCCAGGGTTGGAGGGTTTGAGCTACAGGGAGAGGTTGACCAGGCTGGGGCTGTTTCCCCTGGAGCGTCGGAGGTTGAGGGGCGACCTTATAGAGGTTTACAAAATCATGAGGGATCATGGATAGGGTAAATAGGCAAAGTCTTTTCCCTGGGGTCGGGGAGTCCAGAACTAGAGGGCATAGGTTTAGGGTGAGAGGGGAAAGATATAAAAGGGACCTAAGGGGCAACTTTTTCTCACAGAGGGTGGTGCGTGTATGGAATGAGCTGCCAGAAGAAGTGGTGGAGGCTGGTACAATTGCAACATTTAAAAGGCATCTGGGTGGGTATATGAATAGGAAGGGTTTGGAGGGATATGGGCCGGGTGCTGGCAGGTGGGACTAGATTGGGTTGGGATATCTGGTCGGCATGGACGGGTTGGACATGCTGTACATTTCTATGACTCTAAGTCTCCCAGATCTCTATATCCGTCAGTTCTAACCTTCTAACTTCTATTCTCTCTCATTTTTTGTTTCTCCTGTGTAGTCCACGTGCACTAGTGACCTGAAAGTTGATGCGTTGGCATGCCAACTGGCAATGTGCAGACCCTCTCAGCAGCCAAGCATCTTAAAGCGAACATTTCTCTCAGCCGTTCTCCCCCCTCCCAACCCAGACCCCGTTTAATCGCTCCATCATTGGTGACCATGTATTATGCCGTCTCAACTTTAAGCTCTTGCATTTCCTCTCTGAACCTCTCCACCTCGCTGCCCTCCATTTCTTTTCTTGTGGGATGTGAGTATCGCTGGCTTGACCAGCACTTATTGCCCATCCCTAGTTGCCCTTGGGAAGGCAGTGGTGAGCTGTGTTCTGGAACCGCTCAGTCCCACAATGCCCTTAGGGTGGGAATTCCAGGATTCTGTCCCAGTAACAGTGAAGGAACAGCGATATATTTCCAAGTCAGGATGGTGAGTGGCTTGGACGGGAGTAAACCTTTAAAATGTCCCTTCAAAAAGAACGCCTTTGACCAAGCTTCTGGTCTCGGATTTCCCGATCATCTTTGCATCAGATTTTATCTGGCGGCACTCCTGTGAAGCATTCTGGGTAATCTCCTGTACTAAAAGTGTGGTATAAATGCAAGTTGTTCTTGAAGTAAGTGAGACTGTGAAAGTCAGTGAGTAAGTCTCTTTGTTTTTGTCTTGCTGCCCCAAAGCCTGATCGAATCCCTGAAGTTCTGGAGGACGAGGTTCCTTCTGCTCCCGGCCTGTGTAACAGCCACCAAGCGGATCGTAGAGGGAGAGAGCCGCTGTGATGTTTATGGAGAGAAGCTCCACTCAGACCAGGAGGAGTGGCAGCTGCTGGACGGCTTCATTCGCTTCGTAGAGGGTCTGAACCGAATCCGGAGGCGGCATCGTTCCGACAGAATCATCCGGGTGAGGCTGCTGCTTGACCTTCCAGTGGGACACCCCTTATTGGCACCAGGGACTGGGACAGTAGAGTGTGGAGTTGACCTGACCAGGGGGCGAGAGCTGTGTTGATGTTTGGCAGCTGCCCAGCATCGCTTGGACTGTGAACCACCTTTCTTAGTTCTTACTGTCCTCTTGGACTTGAGAGGCAGTATTCCCATTCACTAAGGGAGGGAAGAGATTAACATTGCCCAATGAAAACAGAAATCACTGGAGAAGCTCAGCAGGTCTGGCAGCATCTGTGGAGAGAAAGCAGAGTTAACGTTTGGAACCAGTGACTCTTCCTCAGAGCAGATGGTGACTGGGAAATTGTCAGTGTATATGCAGAAGATCAGGTGATAAGATCAGCCCACAAACAAATACCCCAAGCTTCCAGTTACCTGCCACTTGCCCAGCCCCCCGCTCCCCTCCCCGCGCCCCCACCCCCCCCCCCCCACTGCCGTTCCCTGTCTCAGGCTTGCTGCAGTGCTCCAGGGAAGCTCAGCACAAGCCGGAAGAACAGCCCCTCATTTTCCGCTTGGGGACTCTGCAGCCTCTGGATTCAGTATCGAGTTCAATCATTTTCGGGTCTGAGCACCTTCTCCCATGTCCTTCCCCCAACCCCTACACACCAGGCCTTGTCATCACATGGGCTGCTAAGACACACATCCCATCGTTAGTCACTAACCGTCCTCATTAAAACCTATTCTAGCCAGATTGTCAACCCCTCCTTTGTTCATCCTGCCTTTGGGTTCTATCCGCATCGATCATTCACTCCTTATCCCCTCCCCCGACCCTCTCTTCTGCACATTTTGCCAGCTACTTTCAGTCTGTGGAAGGGTCACTTGACCCAAAGCATTACCTCTGATTTCTCTCCACAAATGTTGCAAGACCTCATGAGTTTTTTCAGCAATTTCAGTTTGTTTCTGATTTCCCGCGTCCACAGTTCTTTTTGGTTTTTAACTTCGCTTAACTTGCTTTGGCTGAACTGCGCCAACTAACATAATGTACAGTATACAGGTTAACACCAGAGGAAGGGCTTTGGTGAAATTGCCGATTTCTGAAGTAAATGGGTACACCCTCCCTCTTTCAGTTAGGAAGGAAATAAATCGTAACCATCCATTGGACTCGATTTTGCTGGAATAAAATTGAGTGATCTAGCGACAAAATTAACTGTCAACTTGTGGTGAGGAAGAGATGAAGCATTAATCTCTTCCCCAAGTACAGGTTAATTGGTAGTCCTTGTGTCATGAGCATGTGCAAACCATATCTTGCCCTGCTTGACCTCCAACCTGAGTTTCACAATGTTACTACTTTCGCACATGAATAGTAGAACTTAGAACAGTACACGCCCTTCGACCCTGGATGTTTTACTATTTCTCCTACTCTAACATCAAACTAACCAATGTAACCTTCATTTTATTATTATCCAAGAGTCGCTTAAATGTTCCTAACGTATCTGACTGTACTACCACTGCTGATGGTGCATTCCACACACCCACCACTCTCTGTGTAAAGAACCGACCTCTGACATCCCCCTTAAACCTTCCTCCAATCACTTTAAAATTATGGCCCCTTGTGATAGACATTTCTGCCCTGGGAACAAGTCTCTGGCTATCCACTCTATTTACGCCTCTCATCATCTTGTACACCTCTGTCAAGTCACCTCTCATCCTTCTTCACTCCAATGAGAAAAGCCCTAGCTCCCTCAACCTTTCTTCATAAGACATGCTCTCCAGCCTAGGCAGCATCCTGGCAAATCTCCTCTGCACCCTCTCTAAAGCTTCCATATCCTTCCTATAATGAGTCCATTAGGCTTGACACAGATAGTTATGTCTGGTAATTAACAGTGTAAGGATACTGAAAGCTGGGATCACTCTTGGAAGGAGTAACAGGAATGCAGAGTACTGAGCTTAATGGTAAGATTCTTGGTAGTGTAGATGAGCAGAGAGATCTCTGTGTCCAGATCCCTGAAAGATACCGCCCAGGTTGATAGGGTTGTCAAGAAGGCGTACGTGTTAGCTTTTATTGGTAGAGGGATTGAGTTTTGGAGCCATGAGGTCATGCTGCAGCTCTACAAAACTGCTGCAGCCGCACTTGGAGTATTGCATACAGTTCTGGTCACTGCGTTATAGGAATGATGTGGAAGTGTTGGAAAGGGTTCAGAGGATGTTTACTAGGATGTTGCCTGGTTTGGAGGGTAGGTCTTATGAGGAAAGGCTGAGGGAATTGAGGCTGTTTCCATTGGAGAGCAGAAGGTTGAGAGGCGAATTAATTGAGACATACAAGATGATCAGAGGGTTAGATAGGGTGGACAGTGAGAGCCTTTTTCCTCGGATGGTGAGGGCTAGCACAAGGGGACATAGCTTTAAACTGAGGGGTGATAGATATAGGACAGATGTCAGAGGTAGGTTCTTTACTCAGAATAGTGGGGGTGTGGAACGCACTGCCTGCGACGGTAGTAGACTCGCCAACTTTAAGGGCATTTAAATGGTAATTGGATAAAAATATGGATGAAAATGGAATAGTATAGGATAGATAGGCTTCAGATTGGTTCCATAGGTCAGTACAACACCGCAGGCCAAATGGCCTGTACTGTGCTGGAATGTCCTATGTTAACAGCGTGGGCCGAAGGGCCTGTTCTGCGCTGGAATGTCCTATGTTCCATGTTCTTCCCGAGAAAGCGTGAACTCATTTCTTCAGCTTCTGAATAATTAAAGATCTTTCTAAATTAAAAGTTACACTTTTCCTTTTGTACTTTTTCTTTCCATTCTTTCTCTCAATCCAGTTTTTCCTTTCACTTCCCATTCCATACTTGATTTGCCAATTTATTTCACCCACTCTAATTCCCCCTCCTCTCGTTGTCTATTTTCCCAATCTTTTTCTCTCAGGTAAAAGACTCTGCAATCCTTCACCAAGGATCGAGCTGTCTTGTTGTGTTCACAGTGCAGTTAGCAACACTCCTCTCCAGTGACTTGACTTGATCCATAACAATGTAAGAGAGAGGAGCAGGTGTAGGACATTCAGCCCCTCAGTTCTGTTCTGTCATTCAATCAGATCATAGAGTCACTGAGTTGTACAGTAGGGAGACACACCCTTCGGTCCAACTTGTCCACACCGACCAGATATCCTAAATTAATCTCGTCCCATTTGCCAGCACTTATCCTTCCTATTTGTGGATCCATCCAGATGCCTTTTAAATGCTGTAATTGTACCAGCCTCCATTGCTTCCTTTGGCAGCTCATTCCATGCACGCACCACCCTCTGTATGAAGAAGTTGCCCCTTGTGTCCCTTTTAAATCTAATTTTGTAAGTCTCAATGAGATCCTTGCTCATCCTTCTGAACTGCAGAGTCTCCTCGATCTCTCCTCATAGGTCAGTCCCACCATCCCAGGAATCGGGTTGACGAACCTCTGCTGCACTCCCCTCAATGATATGTACACCCCCCCCCCCCCCCCCCCCTTTGTGTTAGGGGATCAAAACTGCATACAACACTCTCTAAATACAGTCCATCCATGGTTCGATAACAACTGGAGCCAAATCCCCTCGCCATAAAGGCCAAGTAAAATTTGCCTTCTTAATTGCATGTCAGTGGCTCAAGAACATGGGCAGCTCCTGATGCCTTTGGAGATCCACATTTTACACTCACTCACAAGGTAAGGAATACTCTGCACCACAATTCATCCTATGAAAATGGATAGCCCAGTACTTCTCCACATTAAATTCCACCTGCTATGCTCGTGCCCACTCACTCGGTCCAAATCCCTTTGAAGGTCATCTTCTACCTCAGTTTGATCTTCCCACACCATCCCCTATCCTTTAGTTCCCTCAGTGTGCAAAAATCCATCAGTCTCCATCTGCTATACGCTCGAAGTCTGAGTAGAGAATTACAAAGGGTCTTAACCTTAAGAGGAAATGTCTTCCCATTTCCGTTTTCAATACTTGACCCAGTATTCCGAGACTCGGGGCTTGTGTCCTAGATCCCTCAGCCTGGAGTGCATGTTCTCAGCATCTATCCTATCAAGCCCCTTCCCAAAGTTATAATAGAATCACCCCTTACTATTCAGCTTCAGAGAGTAAGGGTCTAATCTGTCAGGCAATCCTTTTTGCCCCAGGAATTGGTCTTGCAAATTTATATTGCACACCCTCAAGAGGTAGTATATTGTCCATTGATGAAAGTGACCAAACCCTTATATAGCAATCCAGCTGTGGTCCCTTTAGAGTCCAATATAGTTCTCCAGCTCTGTCAGGGGCAGCAGTTTTCTTGATACACTCTGATGTGACATTGTGATTTCCGCAGCCCCAGTCATATGCTGTCAGCAATGCGATAGGATTTGCACATGAAAACATGAACCTCATTTGGAATGAGATGAGCTTTCAGTCCACATCTGAGCTGTCATTGAGCCTCCCCCTTTTTTCCCTCACTGGAGTATCATCTCACTGGCTCCCACTTATCTGCTGCTGAAACCCTTGTGCATACAGTTATCACCTCTAGACTTATCTGTCCCAGCAAAGTCTTCCTCAGTCTCCCATCTTCTACTCTATAACCTTGAAGGTGTCCGAATCCTTGCTGCTTGTGTTCTAACTTGCATCACGTCACAGTTGCCCATCAGCCCTGTGCTCGTTGACCTACATTGGCTCCTGGTTAAACAACATCTCAATTATAGTGTTCTCATCCAGTTTGCAAATTCCTCCCTGTCCTAGCCCCTTCCGATTTCTGTCCTCTTTTGTTGTTGACTGTGCCTCAGTCCAACTTTGAGTTAATTGATTGCTCAAGCTGTCCAGTTGAAATATTCCCGTACAGATGAACATACAGACTTATTCCTTACTGGTGGAGCACAATTTCTCCAGTTGATTGAATGGGGTTAGGACAATTACGCAGTGGAACACTGAAAGTCAAACTAAATATTGTCAGGAAGCTATGCTCCCTGATGTCAGCTCCACAAAGTATAAGGTCCATACCCATCTGTCTAGTCCAAGGACTGTTTATAGCAGGAATGGTGTCTTATAATATAAGCCCCAGCCAATAGCCATGTGGCATCAGTTTTGATTGAAGATGTGAAATTAACTGGGGATGTATATTTTTTGTATAAATTGCCCGTAGTGTTAGGTAAGGGGTAGATGTAGGGGTATGGGTGGGTTGCGCTTCGGCGGGGCGGTGTGGACTTGTTGGGCCGAAGGGCCTGTTTCCACACTGTAAGTAATCTAATCTAAAATATATCTGTGTGTATATTTTATATATATCGTTCCTGTACAAAATTACATTCTGAATTTTGTTCCAGCCAGAATTGTCCCCAATAACCACATTATTTGATGACACATTTCAACCCTTTTTCTATTGCTTCTGTCTAAAGTGTCAAGCTGCAAGTCCCTTGCTCTGTCTGACTGGATTTAATTTTAGATCCATCAGCTGATTAGCCTTTGAGGGGTGCAGTAGTGAGGAGACTGGAGAATATCGATGGGCATTGTTGTCATTGGAGGTTTCCCTTCGGCCTTGGTCATTGGAAGAGTACAGGTTTCCCGGCAACAGGGACTGCATGTGTCTGTGGAAATGAGATTTTCAAATGGACAGAGATTAATGGTTCAGTGATAGCTGAAGCTGCCAGATTTGGAGTGTTGCAATGAATGTCCACTGTTCTATTGGTCATCCCAGAATGTAGGACCATCGTGGTCAGTCACAGTGTAAAGACTGGAGATAAATATTACCTTGCTGCTTGTGAGGTACCAGCATAAGGCGAGCAGATTCGAATTCTGGAATATTCCTTTCACCGTTCAAGCTTCCCTCTATTCATTTGAGGCCGATTTTCCCAGGGAAGGGCATCCATTGTCTGATTGTGGCACAGATTGAAATTGGTGGGTACGATGTTGTAGTATCACAGAGACCTGGTCGCAAGAGGATCAGGGATGGGAACTAAATACCCAAAGGTACGCATCCTATCGAAAGGTGGGCATTGGGGGTGGAGTTGTTTGTTAGTAAGGAATTAAATTAAATCGATAGCAAGATGCGACGTAGAGTTGGAAGGCGTATAACCTCTGTGGGTAGAGTTGAGGAACAGCTGAAGAGAAAAGATCCTGATAGGAGTTGTGTACATAGGCCCCCTAGCGGTAGTCAGGATGTGGGGAAGAAAATAGATCAGGAAATAGAAAAGGCATGAAAGAAAGACACTGTTATAGTAATCGTGGGGGACTTTCACATGCAGGTGGAGTGGGAAAGAAAAGGAATTTGTGGAAAGTCTGCGAGATGTTTAGTTTTGGGAGCAGCTTGTGGTAGAGCCTAACAGAGAACAGACAGTTCTGGGTGTGGTGATGTGTAATGAAGCCCACTTGATCAGGCAGTCTAAGGTGAAGGAATCCCTACGGGGAGAGTGACGATAACATGATAGAATTCACCCCACAGTTTGAGAGGGAGAAGCTGGAAGCAGATGTAATGGTATTACAATTAATTAAAGGGAACTACAAAGACACGAGGGAGGAGCTGGCCAGAGTTGATGAACGGGGGATTCCAGCCGGGAAGATGGCGGAGCAGCAATGGCACCAATTTCTGGGAGGCACAGCAGACATTCTAAAGGGAGGGGGGAGATGACCATGACTGACAAGGTTAAAAATCACACAACACCAGGTTATAGTCCAACAGGTTTAATTGGAAGTACTAGCTTTCGGAGTGACACTCCTTCATCAGGTGGTTGTGGAGTGCCACCTGACGAAGGAGCATCGCTCCAAAAGCCAGTGCTTACAATTGAACCTACTGGACTATAACCTGGTGTTGTGTGAGTTTTAACTTTGTCCACCCCAGTCCAACATCGGCTCCTCCAAGTTATGACTGACAGGAGAATTCAGGGACAACATAAAAGCCAAAGCATATAATGTGGTGAAATTGGTGGGAAGCCTTTTAATAACAAGTAGAGGAGAACAAGAAAAATAATAAGGAAGGAGAAGATGAAGCGAACTAGTGATGTAAAAGAAGATTACAAGGGTTTTAGGTTATAAAAGGTAAGAAGGAAGCGAGAGTGGACATTGGTGGAAAATGAGGCTGGAGAAGCAGTAATGGGGAGCAAAGGAATGGCAGAGGAACTGAAAAGGTACTTTGTGTCAGCTTTCACGGTGGAAGACACCAACACACGCCAGACGGGAGCAGAGGTGAGTGTTGTGGTCATCTAGGAGAAGGTGCTGCAGAAGCTGAAAGGTCTGAAGGTAGATGCAGCACCTGGACCAATGGACTCCACCCCAGAGTTGTGAAGAAGATAGCTGAGGAGATTGTGGAGGCATTGGTGGTGAACTTCCAGGAACCAGTGGAGTCAGGGAGGGTGCCAGAGGACTGGAAAATGATTGATGCCATCCTATTTAAGAAGGGAAGGAGGCAGAAGATGGGAAGTTCTAGCTCAGTTAGCCTGACCTTGGTTGTTGGGAAGAGTCCATTATGGAGGTTGAGATTGCAGAGTACTTGGACGTGCATGGTAAAAATAGGGCTGAGTCAGCACGGCTTCGTCAACGGGAGGTCATGCCTGATTCATCATTTAGAATTCTTTGAGGAGGTAATGAGTGAGTCAGACAAAGGAAAACCAGTGGATATGATGTATTTGGGTTTCCAGATGGCATTGAATATGGTATCACACAGGAGGCTGCTAAAAAAGATAAGAGCCCATGGTGTTAGGGGCTAGGTACTGGCGTGGATAGAGGATTGGCTGACTGAGGGAAGGCAGAGACTGGGGATAAAAGGATTTTTTTTTCAGAATGGCAGCCAGAGACTAGTGGAGTTCTGCAGGTCTTGGTGCTGGGACCTCAACTATTTACATGTTACTTTAACCATCTAGATGAAGGAACTGAGGGCATAATTGCTAAGTTTGCAGGTGACACGAAGATAGCTGGAGGGACAGGTAGTTTTAAGGAAGTTGAAGGCTGTAGAAGGTCTTGGACAGGCTCAGAGTGGGAAAGGAAGTAGCAGATGGAATACGATGTGGGAAAGTGTGAGGTTATGTACTTTGATAGGAAAGATTTTGTGATTCTGTAATAGAGGTCTAGAATATTTTCTAAATGGAGAAAGGCTTCAGAAATCTGGGAGTCTAGTGCAGGATTTTCTTAGGGTTAACTTGCAGGTTCAGTTGACAGTTAGGAAGATAAACGCAAAGTTAGCATTCATTTCAAGAGGGCTGGAATACAAGGGCACTGATGGACTACTGAGGCTGTAGAAGGCTCTGGTCAGACCACACTTGGAATACCCAGAGCAGTTTTGGGTCCCGCGTCAAAGGAAGGATGTGCTGACGTTTGTGGGGGTCCAGCGGAGAATGATCTCTGGCAGGAAGGGATGGGTGAGGACTCTGGGTCCGGACTCAGTGGAGTTTAGAAAGGTAAGGGGCGTATCTAATTAAAACTTACAGAATACTGGATAGAGGGGGCGTGGAGATGATGTTTCCACTTGTAAGCCCTGAGGACACAGCCTCCGAGTGAAGGGACGACCCTTTCGAACTGAAATGAGGAGGAATTGCTTCAGCCAGAGGGTGAGGAATCTGTGGAACTCATTGCTGCAGAAGGAGGCCAAGTCATTGAGTGAGTTTAAGACCGAGATAGAGAGGTCCCTGATTAGTAAGGGGATCAAGGGTTACAGGGAGAAGGGTAAGAGGAATATCAGCCATGATGGAATGGTGGAGCAGACCTGATTGGCTGAATGGTCTAATTCCGCTCCAATGTGTTATGGTTTTATAATTGACTTTCAGGTGTTCATGAAGGTGATGCTTGAGGGTGGTTCAATTTGTCTGGTTTCTGCAATTCATCTTTCAGAAAGGGGCTCCCATAAAAGGACTGCAGGTGACCGGGCCCCTATCGAACTATCCGACTGAACCAGCAGGTCCACCCCTTGGGAAGAAGGGAACATCAGCTCTGTCCGCCTTGCTGGAGATGGAGGCCAACCAGAGGTGAGCTCTCCTTTGCTGTCAGTGGATTGTTACACTGTGATCCAAGTTATTCATCAGCGTTTCCTCTCTGACAGCAGAAACCATTCGATTATAATCTCTCCATCCTTGCCTCTATCTCTCCGTCCCACCTTCCCTTAGTTCCTCCATCTCTTTCTTCATTCCTTCTTCCCTCCCTCGCTCCTTCTGCTCCTGCCTCCCTCCCTCACTCCTTTCCTACCTCATAAAGCTCATGATTTGGAGATGCGGGTGTTGGACTGGGGTGGACAAAGTTAAAAATCTCACAACACCAGGTTATAGTCCAACAGGTTTATTTGGAAGCACACTAGCTTTCGGAGCGTCGCTCCTTCATCAGGTGGTTGTGGAGAACACAATTGTAAGACACAGAATTTATAGCAAAAGTTTACAGTTTGATGTAACTGAAATTATACATTGAGAAATACCTTAATTGTTATATCACACTGTAAACTTTTGCTATAAATTCAGTGTGTTACAATTGTGTCTTCCACAACCACCTGATGAAGGAGCAGCACTCCGAAAGCTAGTGTGCTTCCAATTAAACCTGTTGGACTATAACCTGGTGTTGCGTGATTTTTTTTAACTTCATAAAACTCCGGACTCTTACTGGAGAGGCACTTTAACCTTTACTTGCTGTTCGGACTGGGCATTGAGTGAAGTGGAAATCATTAACGCGATTGAATTTACACTGAGGAGAAAGCACATCAGAAATACCATCTTCATTCAGTTGTTAATGAGACCTCAGTCAGGGTGGTCTGCTTCATTACACGGGCTCCAGTTGAATAGCTCAGAGATTTTGATTCCACATTTGATTTGGGATTTCGGATTGTTGAACATTTTCAGTCTGTTCCCTCCCTATTGGTTCCAGGTTTCAGCCCGGGTGGCGGTGAGGATTTTCTGAGCCATGAGATCCCAGTGGATCTGAGGAATACAGGTTGAAATCGCCAACGTTTTTCACAGACAGCATGTGAACTAAAGCTGCAAAAGTGTGGGCTTTGCTCAGTTTTACTGGCAAGTTAAAATTAAGCGAGAGATTTCTACGCTGAGGGTTTGGGATTTTGGACTGTCATTTTGGTGGAGATTGGAGAGTTTTTGAGGGTTTTTGAGAAATAAGTATCCTGTATATTGTATATACATTAATGCCAAATATTCCATCCCATCATTGATGTTCAGTAGCAGCAGTGTGTACTACCTACATGGTGCACTGCAGAAATTCACCAAAGATCCTCAAACAGCGCCTTTCAAACCCATGACCACTTCCATCTAGAAGGACAAGGATAGAATATACCTGGGAACAGCACTACCTGCAAGGTCCCCGTCCAAGCCTCTTACCATCCTAACTTGGATAGATATCACTGTTTCTTCATTGTCACTGGGTCAAAATCCTGGAATTCCCTCCCTAACGGCATTGTGGGTCAATCTACAGCAGGAGGACTGCAGCGGTTCAAGAGGGCAGCTCACCCCCCACCTTCTCAAGGGGGCAACTAGGGACGGGCAATAAATGGCTAGCAAAGCCACCTACAACTGAAAACAATTATACTCCAGCAATAGTTGATCTTGTAAATGAGTCAACCCCAGAAATCTTTCATTTTTCATATGCTTTGTCTGGGGAGTGAGTTTTGTGGGAACAGTCGAGAGAGCTGTTTACACAATCGCTCTCCTCTCATTAAACATTGCAAATACAGGCCTAGGCAGCTAGGCCCTGCTGAATTCAGGACCACATCCAGCAACTGGTGTCAGTGCCATTAGGAATCTAGGGGCAGTAGACCATTCAGCCCCTTGAACCTACTCCGCTGATGAGGATCATGGGTAATATCTACCTCACTGCCAGATTTTACACTCTCCCTGTATCCCTTCAGATCTTTAGTAATGAGAAATCTACCAACTCTGTCTTGAAATTAATATCTGTGCTCCCACCATCCTCGAGGTAAAGAATTCCAAATATTATCCCTCCACTTGATTTCAAAAGACCAGACGTGGATTCTACCCTCTTCCAAAGTTGGCCTCAAAAACTTGCCTTGTGCACAAATACAAATTGTCAATAAAGCTCCAGTCTCAATGCAATACAACCGGGGTGTGATTTTTGAATGGGATGTTCTTAAAAATTCACTCCTGGGATGTGGGTGTGGCTGGCTGGGTCAGCATTTATTGCCCATCCCTAGTTGCCCCTTGAGAAAGGTAGTGGTGCGCTGCTGTCTTGAGATGCTATGGCACTTGATAACAGTGGGTGCCCCTCAGTTATACTTGCTTCATAACTGCCCAATTGGGTTCGCGTGGTAGTGTCCCTACCTCTGGATCAGGAAACCTGGGTTTGCATCCCACTTGCTCCAGGTCTGACCATGTGGATTTTAAAATGCCCCTGCTAATTGTGCACCTATAGATGAGAATTCCACATTCTTGTGATCCTCTTAATACTGGAGTAGCTGCTGCCTCAAAGTTCCTGGCGTTGCCGCTCCGAGGTTCAGTTTTAACACCGCTGCTACATTACCTTCTGTTTTATTTCCCTTCCCATGACCTGTAGGAGCTTTGAGGAGCAACAGGCAGCGGTCCACTCGGGGAAAGGTGCTGGCCCAGCCTCTGACAGCACCCCGCACTCCGTGGCAAACGTCGCTGTCACTCCCAGCCACGTTGACAGCCCAAGAAAGGTAATCGAGACCTCTCGCCGCTATCTGCTCAGCCGTTGAGAGTTATGAGGTTGGGAGGTTTCATTTGACAGGGAGTGAGAATATGCTCAGTGAGCACCAGGCTGGTGACCGAGTGGTTAGTTCTTGTGGGTTCAGACACCGACAGTAGACTTCTGTGGATGTTCTCGAGTTCACGAACAGTAGAACGAGGGAGGCAGGCCGATGCAAGCAATCAGGATCAGCTGTTCGTGAGCAGATCAGTGTCCATTTAATCGTGAGGGACGAAAGACTTACAGACGTACAATGGTTTTATTGTTAATCCATGTTTTAACACAAACATCGGTTAGCACGTTTCCCTTTCCCTGTTCATGAGCTAACTTCCTCCCTGGGAAAAACCCAGCTTTCTTCTTTAAATTACAAAAGCATTAAAATTAAAACTGCACGCGAGGTGCATTGTAACTTCAACCAGATTGCACAGACAATTTAGCCGGTTAAATCAGAATGGTGTTGGAGAGGGTACAGATGCCCCCATGGGATCACGAGAAGCTGGTGCCAGTGACCACTCTGTGCTCCCTTTCCAAGGATGCATAGATACAAAACGGAACCGTGAAAGAGAGGCAGGCACTTGGGGGTTACAGCCCCATCTGTGGTCTGCTGCCTAGACGTCCATACTCCACAAGGATCACCTCCAGGCCCTCAGCTTCTTCCTCTCCAACAGAGACCTCCCCCTTCACCCCCCCCCCCCCCGCCCCCCGCCCCCCCATCCAGTCCCCTTGCACTAATACCCTCCTCTGCTTCACCAAATTAGTCCTCACCCTCAATAACTTTTCCTTCAATTCTTGACATTTCTTCCAGGGGGTGCCCATGGGCACCTTGATGGGCCTCAGCTACGTCTGCCACTTTGTTGGCTCTGTCGAACAATCCCTCTTTGGTACCTACACAGGCTCTGTGCCCCAACTCTTCTGCCGTTACATCGATGACTACATCAGTTCAGCATCCTGCACCCAGGCTGAACCGGAGCAGTTCATCGACCTCGCCCACAACTTCCACCCTGCTCTCAAATTCACTTGGTCCATCTCGGACACCTCCCTCCCCTTTCTGGACCTCTTCATTTCCATCTCTGGTGACAGTCTCACAGACGGATGCTTGCGATAAACCTGGATTACACTTCCTCCCACCCCACATCCTGCAGAAACTCTGTCCTGTTTTCCCAATTCCTCTATCTCCGTTGTGTCTGCTTTGACGAGGAGACATTCCACTCCCAAGCATCCCAGATATCCATCTATTCATGCTTTCCCCTCCTCTGTCATCCAGGCAGCTTTCCATTGCACCTCGTCCATTTCCGCTCCACTGCTCTAAACTTCCCTCCCCCCTCCAAACATAATGAAGACAGGGTCCCCCTTGTCTTCCCTTGCCACCCCAGTAGTCATTGCATCAATGTATCACCTTCAAACACTTCCGCCAACTCCACCTCAACCCCACCAGCAAGAACATCTTCCATCCCTACCCCTCTCTGCCTTCCACAAGGACCATTCCCTTTGCCCGTCCTTGGTTCACGCCACTCTCCCCACCAACCTCCCCAACTCCCCTGGTAACCTCCCTTACAACTGTAAATGATACAATAGATGCGAGCACACTATCTGCCTTACCTCTATCCAGGACCCCAAGTAGTCCTTCCAGGTGAAGCAGGTTCACTTGCCTCTTCTCCAACCAGGTTTACTGCATCCAGTGCCCCTGACGTAATCTTCTCCACATCAGTGAGACCAAATATAAATTAAGGGAATGTTTCACAGAGCGTCTCAGCCAGGCCCATGAGGGCCAGCCTGGTCACTGCCCATTTCAATTCCCCTTCCCACTCCCTCTCCAATATGTCTATCCTCATCCTCCTCCATTGCCAATCAGCCCGGAGGACTCAACGTTGCGTTTTCCAATTTCAAATAACCTCCCTTCTCATCCCCCCCCCCCACCTCCCCCTTTATCTGCAGCTCCCCGCCCCCCCCCCCCCCCCCCATTCCCATCCCCTGTACTGAAGAAGGATTACACCCGACGTGTTGACATCTCCCCCTCCTGATGCTGCCTGGCCTGCTGTGTTCTTCCAGCCTCCCGCCTGTCTGCTTTAGATTTCTTAATAGCCAGCCTGGTTGAGCAGGACGCTAACTCCTTTTTGTTTCAATAAGTACACCCCAACTCATAAATACCCTGTCCAATCACCGCACCTCAATCAATTGTGGAGTAGTTCGGGTGGAACCTTTTAAAAGGACCTGCATTTCTGACAGTGACAGAGACACCAAATCACACAACACACTGTAAAATATGTGAAGAATTACAACAGGAATGGAAACACGAGGAGTTTCACACCTAGCCACGAAAACAGTGACCCTAAAACCATGACCAATGAGCTACGTTTATGTGGAGTATCATCAGGAGGAGAATGAAGAGGAGAATGGAAGTTGTCCTTGCAGAACGTGCCAACATTCATCCCCCCCAGTCATCCAGAGTGAAACAGACTATTTGGCCATTATTACATCGGGTGCTTTGTGGGATCTTGCTGTGTTCAAATTGGTTCTCATCATATAAAAAGTGACTGCGGTTCCAAAGTACCTCTCGCAGCAATGTGCTTTCAGAAGTACTGAGGTTCTAGAAGGGCTACACAAATGCAAGTCTTTCCTTTTTTTAAAAAAGACACAGTAGATTATGTGAGTATGGTTGCTTTGTCTTGGTAGCACACCATGTTGTGGGTGGTATAGAAAGCAGACTCTGTACCATGCAGGGGTTCATTTTGTGGATGGTATACAAAACAGACTCTGTACCCTGCGAAAGTACACGTTGGGGATGGTATAGAAAGCAGACTCTGTATCCTGTGGGAGTACATGTGCATGGTATAGAAAGCAGACACTCTACCCTGCGGGCATTCATGTTGGTGGTATAGAATGCAGACATTGTATCCTGCAGGAGTTCATGTTGTGGGTGGTATAGAAAGCATACTGTGTACCCTGCGGGAGTTCATGTTGTGGGTGGTATAGAAAGCATACTGTGCACCCTGCGGGAGTTCATGTTGTGGATCAGACTCTGTGCCCTGTGGGAGTTCATGTTGTGGATCAGACTCTGTGCCCTGTGGGAGTTCATGTTGTGGATGGTATAGAGAGCAGACTCTGTACCCTGTGGGAGTTCATGTTGTGGATCAGACTCTACCCTGTGGGAGTTCATGTTGTGGATCAGACTCTGTACCCTGAGGGAGTTCACGTTGTGGGTGGTATAGAGAGCAGACTCTGTACCCTGCGGGAGTTCATGTTGTGGGTGGTATAGAGAGCAGACTCTGTACCCTGTGAGAGTTCATGTTGTGGATGGTATAGAGAGCAGACTCTGTGCCCTGTGGGAGTTCATGTTGTGGGTGGTATAGAGAGCAGACTCTGTACCCTGCGGGAGTTCACGTTGTGGATCAGACTCTGTACCCTGTGGGAGTTCATGTTGTGGATGGTATAGAGAGCAGACTCTGTACCCTGTGGGAGTTCATGTTGTGGATCAGACTCTGTGCCCTGTGGGAGTTCATGTTGTGGATCAGACTCTGTGCCCTGTAGGAGTTCATGTTGTGGATCAGACTCTGTACCCTGTGGGAGTTCATGTTGTGGGTGGTATAGAGAGCAGTCTCTGTACCCTGCGTGAGTTCATGTTGTGGGTGGTATAGAGAACAGACTCTGTACGCTGTGGGAGTTCATGTTGTGGATTAGACTCTGTACCCTGTGGGAGTTCATGTTGTGGGTGGTATAGAGAGCAGACTCTGTACCCTGTGGGAGTTCATGTTGTGGATCAGACTCTGTACCCTGTGGGACTTCATGTTGTGGGTGGTATAGAGAGCAGACTCTGTACCCTGTGGGAGTTCACGTTGTGGGTGGTATAGAGAACAGACTCTGTACCCTGTGGGAGTTCATGTTGTGGGTGTTATAGAGAGCAGACTCTGTACCCTGTGGGAGTTCATGTTGTGGATCAGACTCTGTGCCCTGTGGGAGTTCATGTTGTGGATCAGGCTCTGTACCCTGCGGGAGGTCATGTTGTGGATCAGGCTCTGTACCCTGTGGGAGTTCATGTTAGGGATCAGACTCTGTACCCTGTGGGAGTTCATGTTGTGGATCAGACTCTGTACCCTGTGGGAGTTCATGTTGTGGATGGTATAGAGAGCAGACTCTGTACGCTGTGGGAGTTCATGTGGATCAGACTCTGTACGCTGTGGGAGTTCATGTTGTGGATGGTATAGAGAGCAGACTCTGTACCCTGTGGGAGTTCATGTTGTGGATGGTATAGAGAGCAGACTCTGTACCCTGTGGGAGTTCATGTTGTGGATGGTATAGAGAGCAGACTCTGTACCCTGTGGGAGTTCATGTTGTGGATCAGACTCTGTACCCTGTGGGAGTTCATGTTGTAGGTGGTATAGAGAGCAGACTCTGTACGCTGCTGATGTGGCTCAAGCCAACGTCATAGAGATGTACAGCACGGAAACAGACCCTTCACTCCAACCAGTCCATGCCGACCAGATATCCCAACCCTATCTAATCCAACCTGCCAGCATTTAGCCCGTATTCCTTTATTCATATACCCATCCAGATGCCTTTTAAGTGCTGTAATTGTACCAGCCTCCACCACTTCCTCTGGCAGCTCATTCCATACACGTACCACCCTCTGCGTGAAAAAGTTGCCCCTTAGGTCTCTTTTATATCTTTCCCCTCTCACCCTAAACCTATGCCCTCTAGTTCTGGACTCCCCCGTCCCAGGGAAAAGACCTTGTCTATTAATTCTATCCAAGCCCCTCATGATTTTATTAAAAACCTCTATAAGGTCGCCCCTCAGCCTCCAGTATTCCAGTGAAAACAGCCCTGGCAACATCCTTGTAAATCTTTTCTGAACCCTTTCAGGTTTCACATTCTCGGGGAGAATGATTTTTTTTTTGTTTGAAAAACCAAATGGGTGTAATCTCCAAGAATCTCTGAAGGAAACCCGCTCCTGCTGGACTCTGCCATGTGGTTTTTTTAAAAATGTTTTTGATTAGATTCTCTACAGTGTGGAAACAGACCCTTCAGCCCAACCAGTCCACACCAACCCTCCCCTGAGTAACCCAGCCCAGATCCATTTCCCACTGACTAATGCACCTAACACTACGGGCAATTTAGCGTGGCCAATTCACCTGAACCTGCACATCTTTGGACTGTGGGAGGAAACCGGAGCACCCGGAGAAAACCCACGCAGACACAGGGAGAACGTGCAAACTCCACACAGACAGTCACCCGAGCCCGGCATTGAACCTGGGGACCCTGGTGCTGTGCGGCAGGAGTGCTAACCACTCAGCTACCGTGCCACCCCAAAAATGCAGTGTTAGCTTTGACCAGTTTTGTTCACAGGGACTGGAGGAATCAAGGTCACTGTTATGTCATGAGGTACAAATGTGCAAGTAGGGTTCACTCATCCTGGGTGACCAGTCAGTTAGATCTTGGCTGACCTGCGTCTTGTCTCCAGCTCCTCGCTGGTGTTCTACGTTCTCCACCCCCCACCACCACCCCCCCCCAAACCGAGATCTACCCACCTCCATCCTGAAGACTTCAGCGGTCATCCTGCGAACAGTTCCAGCATTTCGCTAGGGACAAAAGCAGAAGTTGCTGGAAAAGCTCAGCAGATCTGGCAGCACCTGTGGAGAGAAATCAGAGTTGACGTTTCAGGTCGAGTGACCCTTGCTCAGATACCTCTCTGCAAGTTTAACTCCCCGGCATTTCGCTTACCTCTATGAATAAATAACTTCCCATGTTGCTTCTGCCATGCCAATTGTGCCCCTCCCCATGTTTGAGATACTGCTATGGTTTACTTCTCATTTCAATTTAATTGTAATCCCGATATCATTGTTCAAGAAAGCATCCCAGCTAATTCTGAAAGGTGATCCACAGCAGAATATAAGTTATTGTTGCTGCAGAATCCAGATGAAGTCAGCACTTGGCCTCGGGTGACTGACAGTGTGGAGTTTGCACGTTCTCCCCCTGTCTGCGTGGGTTTCCTCCGGGTGCTCCGGTTTCCTCCCACAGTCCAAAGATGTGCAGGTCAGGTGGATTAGCCACGCTAAATTGCCCGTAGTGTTAGGTGCATTAGTCAGAGGGAAATGGGTCTGGGGTGGGTTACTCAGGGGAGGGTTGGTGTGGACTGGTTGGGCTGAAGGGTCTGTTTCCACACTGTAGAGAATCTAATCAAAACATTTTTTTAAAAAACCACATGGCAGAGTCCAGCAGGAGCGGGTTTCCTTCAGAGATTCTATGAGATTACACCCATTTGGCTTTTCAAACAAAAAAAAATCATTCTTCCCCGAGAATGTGAAACGTGAAAGGGTTCAGAGAAGATTTACAAGTGGATGCAGATACCCAATCCATGGCCACAATGACTGGTTTTCCCACTCCACCTTTACAAGGTGTCATGTAGTGGAGTAAAGTGCTGCAGAATATAAGTTATTGTTGCTGCAGAATCCAGATGAAGTCAGCACTTGGCCTCGGGCGACTCACTGTGTGGAGTTTGCACATTCTCCCCTGCGTCTGCGTGGGTTTCCTCTGGGTGCTCCGGTTTCCTCCCACAGTCCAAAGATGTGCAGGTCAGGTGGATTGGCCATGCTAAATTGCCTGTAGTGTTAGGTGCATTAGTCAGTGGGAAATGGATCTGGGGTGGGTTACTCAGGAGAGTGTTGTCTTTTTATCGCACAAGGAGGAGGCACAAGGTTTAAAACACTTTGTGTGAATAATGAGAGGTCCATTTAGGGTGTGAAATCTTTCTTTTTCTCGCTGCACCAGACTAGCACTGCCGTTGCTGCAGCTGTTGTTTTTTTGAGCAGCATACTCAACACAGTCTTGATCTTGATGGGTGTTAATTATGCATGAAACCCAGGCTGCACCCAGTGTGTCAAAGGGAGCTGTTCCTGACACTGTACCATTAACCGCACTGTGACGGCGAATTTATAATTCATTGTGTCTGCTGCGGATGTCATTATAGATTCAGTGCCACAGGCTTTTACCACCTGATCTACAGAATGCAGAGGCAAGCTCCCTTCGTCAACAGAAAGATAATATCTTGGCTGCTGGTTGATTAACTGTGGCCAATTCAGTCATCCGTTTGTTTTTTGCAAATCTAAGCCAAATTGGAAAACAAGTGAGACCAGTGAGTTACAATTCAATGGGTGTTTATCTGTTGGCGGTATTCTGTCCTGTCTCCAGGAGCACAGCTCTTTGCACCCACATTCTCTGTAGATGGTTATGTGCAAAATCAATGTGCTGGCATTACCAGCCTCTGTATCTGAGCCCAGAGCTGCTGCATCTTACAGGAGGTGACCTGGACGTGATGAGGAAGCTGCATTTGGATAGCACCCTTCATAACTTTGTGACAACTCGAAGCACTTCACGTCCAATAAACCAATTCTGAAATGCAGCCCACTGTGGCAAGGTAGGAAAAAAAAAGACAATGATTCCTGTGTACACTATACTCCAGCGGTGATTTCAGACCATCTTTAATGTTGAATTTCTCCAGTCGTTTGTAGAATTAGAATGTCCCCGTTACAGAGAGAGGAAGGTGGGCTGAGTGAAATACTTAAGTCCTGGTCTGGAGAAAGGAGTAGTGACAAACTCTCTGGTATAGGAGACCTTGCTGCCTACACAGAAGCAAGGTGTTTCTTAGGAAGGACTATCCAAGGAGGACTTGGCTGCTTTGCCGTACTCTGACCTGTCCAGACGTAGTGAAAGCATCATCCAAAATGGCTGCTCCTCCACTGCCTACGCAGTTCCCACTGGGTTTCCCCAGCCCCGAACTCCCTCATTCTCATCGACCTGCCGCCTCTCAATGATGCATTTCACAAACCAACCTCTCGCATCTACACTGACAGCTCTCAGCCATACCCCACCTCCTCCATCTCCGTCCCCCTCCTGTCCACTTCCTTCCATTCCCCATCCACCTCCCAACCTCATCCCAACCCTCACCTCCTATCCCCGTCCCCTCCCATTCCAAGTCCACCACCTCCCCACCACCCCATCCGCTTCATCGCCTCCCCCCCCCCCCCATCCACCTCCCTTCACTCCCCTTCCACCTTAGCCCCTCATCCCCCCCCTTCTGTCCACCTCCCATCCCCTGCCCACTTCTTCCCCCACTCCCCGTCCACCTCCCCTCCCAGTCCAACCTCCCCTCCCCTCCCCTGTCCACCTCCCCTCCCCTTCCTCCCCCCTCACCACCCCATCTACTGTCCCTCCCCTCCCCTCACCCTCAAGTCCCCCTCCTATCCTCCTCACCCACTGTCCACCACCCCTCCCCCGCCTGTCTACCACCCCTCCCCCTCCAGTCCCCCACTCCTCCCCCGCCTGTCTACCTCCCCTCCCCCTCCAGTCCCCCACTCCTCCCCCTCCTGTCTACCTCCCCTCCCCCTCCAGTCCCCCTCCCCTCCCCCCTCCTGTCCACCTCCCCTCCCCTCCCCCTCCAGTCCACCACCCCTCCCCCTCCAGTCCACCACCCCTCCCCCTCCTGTCCACCACCCCTCCCCCTCCTGTCCACCACCCCTCCCCCTCCTGTCCACCTCCCCTCCCCCTCCAGTCCACCTCCCCTCCCCTCCCCCTCCAGTCCACCTCCCCTCCCCTCCCCCTCCTGTCCACCTCCCCTTCCCTCCCCTCCCCCTCCTGTCCACCTCCCCTCCCCCTGTTCACCTCCCCTCCCCCTCCTGTCCACCTCCCCTCCCCCTCCTGTCCACCTCCCCTCCCCCTCCAGTCCTCCTCCCCTCCCCCTCCAGTCCTCCTCCCCTCCTCCTCCCCCTCCAGTCCTCCTCCCCTCCCCCTCCAGTCCTCCTCCCCTCCCCCTCCAGTCCTCCTCCCCTCCCCCTCCTGTCCACCTCCCCTCCCCCTCCTGTCCACCTCCCCTCCCCCTCCTGTCCACCTCCCTTCCCCCTCCTGTCCACCTCCCCTCCCCCTCCTGTCAACCTCCCCTCCCCCTCCAGTCCTCCTCCCCTCCCCCCTCCTGTCCACCTCCCCTCCCCCTCCTGTCCACCTCCCCTCCCCCTCCAGTCCTCCTCCCCTCCTCCTCCCCCTCCAGTCCTCCTCCCCTCCTCCTCCCCCTCCAGTCCTCCTCCCCTCCCCCTCCAGTCCTCCTCCCCTCCTCCTCCCCCTCCAGTCCACCTCCCCTCCCCCTCCTGTCCACCTCCCCTCCCCCTCCAGTCCTCCTCCCCTCCCCCTCCAGTCCTCCTCCCCTCCTCCTCCCCCTCCAGTCCTCCTCCCCTCCCCCTCCAGTCCTCCTCCCCTCCCCCTCCAGTCCTCCTCCCCTCCTCCTCCCCCTCCAGTCCTCCTCCCCTCCCCCTCCTGTCCACCTCCCTTCCCCCTCCTGTCCACCTCCCTTCCCCCTCCTGTCCACCTCCCTTCCCCCTCCTGTCCACCTCCCTTCCCCCTCCTGTCCACCTCCCTTCCCCCTCCTGTCCACCTCCCCTCCCCCTCCTGTCCACCTCCCCTCCCCCTCCTGTCCACCTCCCCTCCCCCTCCAGTCCTCCTCCCCACCCCCTCCAGTCCTCCTCCCCTCCCCCTCCAGTCCTCCTCCCCTCCTCCTCCCCCTCCAGTCCTCCTCCCCTCCCCCTCCAGTCCACCTCCCCTCCCCCTCCTGTCCACCTCCCCTCCCCCTCCTGTCCACCTCCCCTCCCCCTCCTGTCCACCTCCCCTCCCCCTCCTGTCCACCTCCCCTCCCCCTCCTGTCCACCTCCCCTCCCCCTCCTGTCCACCTCCCCTCCCCCTCCTGTCCACCTCCCCTCCCCCTCCTGTCCACCTCCCCTCCCCCTCCAGTCCTCCTCCTCCTCCCCCTCCAGTCCTCCTCCCCTCCCCCTCCAGTCCTCCTCCCCTCCCCCTCCAGTCCTCCTCCTCCTCCCCCTCCAGTCCTCCTCCCCTCCCCCTCCAGTCCTTCTCCCCTCCTCCTCCAGTCCTCCTCCCCTCCCCCTCCCCCTCCAGTCCTCCTCCCCTCCCCCTCCAGTCCTCCTCCCCTCCCCCTCCAGTCCTCCTCCCCTCCCCCTCCTGTCCACCTCCCCTCCCCCTCCTGTCCACCTCCCCTCCCCCTCCTGTCCTCCTCCCCTCCTCCTCCCCCTCCAGTCCTCCTCCCCTCCCCCTCCTGTCCACCTCCCCTCCCCCTCCTGTCCACCTCCCCTCCTCCTCCCCCTCCAGTCCTCCTCCCCTCCCCCTCCAGTCCTCCTCCCCTCCCCCTCCAGTCCTCCTCCCCTCCCCCTCCTGTCCACCTCCCCTCCCCCTCCTGTCCACCTCCCCTCCCCCTCCTGTCCACCTCCCCTCCCCCTCCAGTCCTCCTCCCCTCCTCCTCCCCCTCCAGTCCTCCTCCCCTCCCCCTCCAGTCCTCCTCCCCTCCTCCTCCCCCTCCAGTCCTCCTCCCCTCCCCCTCCTGTCCTCCTCCCCTCCCCCTCCTGTCCACCTCCCCTCCCCCTCCAGTCCTCCTCCCCTCCTCCTCCCCCTCCTGTCCTCCTCCCCTCCCCCTCCAGTCCTCCTCCCCTCCTCCTCCCCCTCCAGTCCTCCTCCCCTCCCCCTCCTGTCCACCTCCCCTCCTCCTCCTGTCCACCTCCCCTCCTCCTCCCCCTCCAGTCCTCCTCCCCTCCCCCTCCAGTCCTCCTCCCCTCCCCCTCCAGTCCTCCTCCCCTCCCCCTCCAGTCCTCCTCCCCTCCTCCTCCCCCTCCAGTCCTCCTCCCCTCCCCCTCCTGTCCACCTCCCCTCCTCCTCCTGTCCACCTCCCCTCCTCCTCCCCCTCCAGTCCTCCTCCCCTCCCCCTCCAGTCCTCCTCCCCTCCCCCTCCAGTCCTCCTCCCCTCCCCCTCCAGTCCTCCTCCCCTCCCCCTCCAGTCCTCCTCCCCTCCCCCTCCAGTCCTCCTCCCCTCCCCCTCCTGTCCACCTCCCCTCCTCCTCCTGTCCACCTCCCCTCCTCCTCCTGTCCACCTCCCCTCCTCCTCCCCCTCCAGTCCTCCTCTCCTCCCCCTCCAGTCCTCCTCCCCTCCCCCTCCAGTCCTCCTCCCCTCCCCCTCCAGTCCTCCTCCCCTCCCCCTCCTGTCCACCTCCCCTCCTCCTCCCCCTCCAGTCCTCCTCCCCTCCCCCTCCTGTCCACCTCCCCTCCTCCTCCCCTCCCCCTCCAGTCCTCCTCCCCTCCCCCTCCTGTCCACCTCCCCCTCCTCCTCCCCCTCCAGTCCTCCTCCCCTCCCCCTCCTGTCCACCTCCCCTCCTCCTCCCCCTCCAGTCCTCCTCCCCTCCCCCTCCAGTCCTCCTCCCCTCCCCCTCCAGTCCTCCTCCCCTCCCCCTCCTGTCCACCTCCCCTCCCCCTCCTGTCCACCTCCCTTCCCCCTCCTGTCCACCTCCCCTCCCCCTCCTGTCCACCTCCCCTCCCCCTCCTGTCCACCTCCCTTCCCCCTCCTGTCCACCTCCCCTCCCCCTCCAGTCCTCCTCCCCTCCCCCTCCAGTCCTCCTCCCCTCCCCCTCCAGTCCTCCTCCCCTCCCCCTCCAGTCCTCCTCCCCTCCCCCTCCAGTCCTCCTCCCCTCCCCCTCCAGTCCTCCTCCCCTCCCCCTCCTGTCCACCTCCCCTCCCCCTCCTGTCCACCACCTCATCTGCACCCCCAATCCATCACCTCCCCTCCTTACCTCACATGTCAACACCCCGTCCCTCCCCCTCCTGAGCAAACCACCATTCCCCCCAGCTAGCCTGGGAGTACCTTCCCACTCCTGTGTCTGCACTGGGCTAATCCCATCCATGTCTAAAGGCCTTTGGGTCAGTATTTTAGTGGCGCCATGGCCCCTCTGTCAGTGCAGCATTCTGTTAACCATACACCGAGTGCCACCCTCGATTTTATGTTTGAGTCTCCACGGAAGGAGCTTATACAAACCCTTCCTGACCCTGAGGTGTAAAACCCTTACTCCCAAGCCAAGGGACTGAGCTGGATTCATTCATAGTAACCAGCTGGATGGTGAGCTCTGGCTGATTGATCCGTCTCTCCTTTAGGTTTCTGTGGTCACTTGTAACAGCAGAGCGTCCCATCTTCTCTGAGTTTGGCTAATGTTCAGCTTCTTTCTGCACTGAATGCAGCGTTTATCAGCTGTGCCTTCAGCAGGCCCTTAGTCGTTTCCCCATTTAGTATCTTACATTCATAATTGGATCCTCCCTGGGCTTTTGTACCTCTCTTCCCCCCCCCACCCCAGCCTCGGTTACCATTCCCTCATCTGAATATTCTGTACAGTTGTGTGAGGTTTAGTTTTCTCCTTCGCCGTGAGAAGTGCCAAAGGAGTTTCAATGTTGTTTTCTAGGGAGTGGAGTGGGGAGGAGAGATTGAATGGGGAGTGTGAATCCTGATGAAGAACTTTTGCCCGAATCGTTGATTCTCCTGCTCCTCGGATGCTGCCTGACCTGCTGAGCTTTTCCAGCACCACCGTGATCTAAAGTATAAATCAGTATCAGTCTCTGGCCTTTAAGAGATTAGTAAGGAAAATTAAAGCCCACGGTATGCGAGGTAATGTATTGACATGTGTAGAGACCTGGTTGGTAGACAGGAAGCAGGGAGTTGGAATATACAGGTCCTTTTCAGAGTGGCAGGCAGCGGCGAGTGGGGTGCCACTGGGTTCAGTGCCGGGACCCCAACTGTTCACAATATACATCAACGATTTGGACAAACGAATTGAATGCCATTTGCAGCCAAGGTTAAGCTGGGTGGCAGTGTGCGCTGTGGGGAGGATGGTAAGAGACTGCAGGGTGACTTGGACAGTCTGGCTGAGTGGGTAAATACTTGGCAAATGCAGAATAATATGGATAACCGTGAGGTTCTCCACTTCGGTCACAAAAACAGGAAGGCAGATTATGATCTGAATGTTGACAGTTTAAGAGAAGGTGAGGTGCAGTGAGACCTGGGTGTCATGGTGGAACAGTCACTGAAGGTTGGTACGCAGCTGCAGCAGGCAGTGAGGAAAGCTAATGTCCTGCTGGCCTTCATAGTGAGAGGATTCGAGTATCGGAGTAAGGATGTCTTGCTGCAGTTATACAGGGCCTTGGTGAGGCCACACCCTGTATGTACTGTGTGCAGTTTTGGCCTCCTCGTCTGAGGAAGGGCATTGCTATTGAGGGAGCCCAGTGACGGGTCACCAGACTGATCCCCGGGATGGCAGGACGGGCCTATGAGGAAAGAGTGGATCGACTGAGCTTTTACTGGCTGGGATTTAGACGAATGAGGGAATCTCACAGAAACGTATAAACTCCTGATGGGACTGGACAGGCTGGATATGGGAAGAATGCTCCCAATGTTGGGGAAGTCCAGAACTAGGGCTCACAGTCTGAGAATAAGGGGTAAGCCATTCAAGACCAAGATGGGGAAGAATTCCTTCTCTCAGAGAGTTGTGAACCTGTGGGATTCTATCCCACAGGAAGCTGCTGGGGCCAGTTCATAGATTCACGAGAGAGTTGGCTGTGGCCTTTACAGTTAAAGGGACCCAGGGGTATGGGGATAGGGCAGGAATCGGAGACTGAGATTGCATGATCAGCCATGTTCGTATTGAATGATAGTGCAGGCTCGAAGGGCCGAATGGCCTACTCCTGCAATTATTTTCTATGTTTCTGTGCTTAAGTCACGTGATTCAGAGTTCAAGTCTAATTACAGCACTTGATCCCTATAGTCCAGGCTGACACAGTACCAATGACACTAATGAATAGGAGTAGGCCATTCGGCCCTTCAAGCCTGCTCTTCCATTCAATATGATCAAGGTTCAATACCCTGTTCTTGTTTTTTCTCCCTATACCCTTGATACCTTTAGCCTTAACAGCTATAACTTCTTGAAAGCATTCAATGCTTTGGCTTCAACTGCTTTCTGTAGCAGATATTTCAACAAACTCACCACTGTGTATTATGGACAGCACAGTGGCTCAGTGATTAGCACTGCTACCATCGCGCCAGAGACCTGGGTTCGATTCCAGCCTCGGGCAACTGTCTGTGTGGAGTTTGCACATCCTCCCAGTGTCTGCGTGGGGTTCCTCTGGCTGCTCCAGTTTTCTCCCACAGTGCAAAGATGTGCATGTTAGGGTGAATTGGCCGTGCTAAACTGCCCATAGTGTTAGGCGCATTA
This sequence comes from Chiloscyllium punctatum, assembly GCF_047496795.1. NCBI lineage: Eukaryota > Metazoa > Chordata > Chondrichthyes > Orectolobiformes > Hemiscylliidae > Chiloscyllium > Chiloscyllium punctatum. The sequence continues at coordinate 48,704,936 of NC_092755.1, read as the reverse complement.
ATTAGCGGTAAATGTCGGGGAATGGGTCTGGGTGGGTTGTTCTTCGGAGGGTCGGTGTGGACTTGTTGGGCCGAAGGGCCTGTTTCCACACTCTAGGGAATCTAATCTAATCAAGGAGGCTCACTATATGAGTACTACAGGCCCTGAGACAGAATTGAGGCCCGCAGGTGCTGGGCCACCACCCGCCCCCCCCCCCCCCCCCCCCCCCCCCCCCCCCACCCCCACCCCCCCCCACCCTGCCCCAATCACCTCTGAGTGGGTGTGGACTTGGGTAAACTGTTTGCACACCAAATAACCTTGTTAATGAGATAAAATTCACAAAAAAACCTTTCGGATTTTGGAGCTTTTCGGGTAAAGGGCGTCTACCTGTATAAGGGGGAGGGGCAGAAACGTGGGCCTGGTAGAATCCCTACAGTGTGAAAGGTGGTCATTCGGCCCATCCCATCCACACTGAACAGAAGGAGAGATAGGAGGGAAAAGCAAAACAGAAGCACGGAGTAGAATTATAACTGCTAGGAATGAAATCAGTCAATTGGGTAAAGATCTAAGTAAAAGGACTTCTGGGAAAAAGGATGACAGAATCATTCTGCATTCTCTCCGGTTCTCCTGCTAGGGAGTTGGTTTGTCCTGTAGGTAAGTATCTGCAAATTCAAAGAGAGCAATCAGAATTCCTCCAGTTTTCACAAAAGTTTTGAATTACGTTCCTGTGAAGCAGCCTGGGATGGGGCATCTCAAGGTTCTAGATCAATGCAAATTGTTGTTATTTCAGGACCAAGATGCTCTACTAGCACATGGACATAAAATAACTTATTTTCCAGAGGGGTAATATTGTTCAAACAGGCACTAGAGAATCATTATTGAATAAAATCACCTTGTGGTTGATGAGGAGCCATATATTTGAAAAGGATTGTGATTTTGTTTTGAATTTTCCTTCCGACGTTCCAGATCCAAACACTGCAGGTTCCAAGATTCCCACTGACCCCTAATTCCCACGTTTATTTTGTCTAATATTAATGTTCACGTGATGTTTCCAGCGCAATACTCCTGTGTTTGCGTCTGCCCTTTAACTGTGATTACTCTGCTCCCCGGATGGGGCCTACTCTTCGGAGTCTATGCGGAGGCCCAGCTGTACACCAGCGACCCACCAATCTCCGGTCAGCTCTGTGTTACTCTTCTTCAGAACTCCCTTCCAGGCATCCCATCATTCCCAGCTAAGTCAATGCTAACATTTAGCTGTTAGATTGGAGAGGGGGCTTGGCGAAGGCTTCTGTCTCTCCCAAATGTTCGTGCCAGCTTTTGATGTTAGCCATGTTCTTTTTAATGTTCTCCTCCTAAAGGCATTGTCTCTCTGCATGGTGCGGTTTCACAATGAGCTCCCAGTGATCCCTGTTGTCTAATTCGGGATAGTTTGTGCTGTTCAGCCGCAGTTGTCCTCATTCTCAGGGTTTCTTTTGTCTAGCCGCACGGTGCTAATACGACTGGTTATAAACCTACAAACAACTCTTCTCAAATGGGGGGAATCAAACCCGAGACCTAAGCAGTTATTCGTGACTCAGTTCCACCTTGGGTCCGATTTCAAACTCCCAAACCCTTCAAAGAGCGCAACTTGACAATACAGCTTGACAGCACAACTCCCAAAGTGCTCGGTCTGTAGATAGTCAGAGCAAGATCTCTTCTGTCTTTGTTTCCGTTACTTATTCTCAGGTTGGAATGGAACTTTGTGAAAGTGAGGGCCGCAGATGCTGGAGATCAGAGTCAAGGTCAGAGTGGTGCTGGAAAAGCACAGCAGGTCAGGCAGCATCCGAGGAGCAGGAAAATTGACGTTTCAGGCCCTGATGAAGGGTTTTTGCCCAAAACGTCGATTTTCCTGCTCCTCGGATGCTGCCTGACCTGCTGTGCTTTTCCAGCACCACTCTAATCTGGGATAGAACATTGTCAAACAAGATTCTTGGGGGACTTAGAGATATACAGTTTTATAGCATGGAAACAAACCCTTTGGTCCCACTCATGCATGCCACCTAGTTTTTACAATTTGCCTCCATTTGGTCTACACCCATCCATGTACCCATCCAACTGTTCCTTAGATGACAAAATTGTACTCTCCTCCACCACTACCTCTGGCAGCCCATTCATCAGGACCTGAAGAAGGCCTTATGTCCGAAACGCTGATTCTCCCTGCTCCTCGGATGCTGCCTGACCCACTGTGCTTTTCCAGCATCACACTCTCGACAGCTTCTCTATACCCCTCGTGATTTTATAAACGTCTGTAAGGTCACCCCACAATCTGATGAATCACTGCATTAAAAGCAAAATACTGCACCCAGTAGTGACAGTCAGAGGTGCAAAAACATTTTATACTTACCTGTCAGGATAATAAGCAGGAGAGATAAAGGGGAAGCAGTGGATCTAATCAGTTTGGATTTTCAGAACGCAGATGATAAGGTGCTGCACATAAGGCGACTTAATTAGCCCCTGTGTTGGGTAACAGTATATTAGCATGGATAGGGGATTGGCTAACAGAATACTGAGGGTTAGGATGAGGGTGGCATTTTTCAGGATGACAACCTGTAACTAGTGGAGGGATCTGTGCTGGGGCCACAATTATTTCCAACATTCCAACTTGGATGAGGGAAGTGAATGCCGAACAACTTCGGTTATCCGAACGTCAATTATCCGAGTTTCTCAAGGTTCTGTAAAAACATGTTCCGTTATCCGAACAATCAGTTTGTGGCAGGGAAATTCCTCCGCGCTTGGCTTGGTTTAGAATTGTGTATAACACCCGCTCAGTTCTCCCAATAACCTGTAACCTCCACTCCGTTCCATCGCGACCCAGTCATACCCGCTCTGCTCCACCTGAACAAGATGCTCCCCGCCCGTCTCGTTCGGAAAATTGAGGCGGTTTTGTGTACTCTCACCCAGTTGCAGACAACACCAAAATAGTTTGGAAGGCATGTGGTGAGCCTGACACAAAGAGGGATGCAGGCACGTTGACTGAGTGGGCAAAGAAGTTGCCAGATGGAATGTAATGTGGGGAAACGTGAGGTTACTTTGGCAGCAAGTACCAAAGAGAAGAAAGCTCCAGAACAGAGGGATTTAGGAATCTTCATCCAGAAATCAGAAAAGCGAGCATCCAAGCTCTGCAGCTAATAGGGAAGTAAATGGACTGTTGGCCTTTATTTCAAAGGGAATTGAGTATCAAAGTAGGGAAGTTTTGCTAAAACCATACAAGGCACAAGTCAGACTACAGCTGGAAGACTGTGAACAGTTCTGGCTCTTTACCTAAGGAAACGTATACTAACATTGAACTAACAGTATCACTAACAACCACCTAATGAAGGAGCAGTGCTCCCAAAGCTAGTGCTTCCAATTAAACCTGTTGTTGTGTGATTTTTTTTTTAACTTTGTATATCCCAATCCAACGTCGGCATCTCCAAATCATAACACTGAAGGCGTTCCAGAGAACGGAGAGACTGTTTTATCAGGAGAGGATCAGTAGGCTGAGGCCTGTGCTCAGTGGAGTTTAGAGGAATGAGAGGTGACCTTATTGAAACGTAAAAGATTCTTAAGGGACTTGACAGGATAGATGTGGAAGGAACTCCGTATCAAGAATTTACCTTGCTTTAAGTCTATTCCAGATTCTCACCATTTCAGTTTTGGATGATGAACTGTGTCTCGCAGTGTTTTGACCTGTCTCTGTGGGCTTGTGGCTGGAATAGCAGCCCTCATTTACAATGTTTTACGGTCCTGGTTCAGCGCCCAGTGGTAAATTAATTTGGGATTACTATTGTTTGCTAAAAGATACTTCCTCATTTGCCAAGAATAGATGTTTTGGTTTTGATTTGGTGACGTGATTTTCTCAAGACGTGATTTAGAATGGTTTCTTTTGCAGTTGTTTGAAATGGTACGAATATCCCAGGATTTATTATTCATGTTTGCATGTTCACAGGTTCAAGGAGACCAGGTACCGACAGGCACGGACTATCCAGATTACAGCCCAGCTTCAGGAACCACTGCTCCAACTGGGGACAGGTCCAACACATCGGGTAATGCCCAAGCCTCAGGCATGGGCATCACACAGGGCACTGGAGACCAACCTCCTGCCCCTGCCTCACAAGAGGGCAGGTAAGGGTCACAAAAACCAGGCAGACATTGTTAACTTGATTTATTTAAATTTAATTTTATTCAGTATCATACAAAATCTTTGGTGTTTTCTCATATTTCTTTTCCTGATGTGACGGTGTTACTGAGTGGGAATGGTATCTGCATCCAAGCTGTAGATTATTAAGTTATAGTGCTACAATTTTGATGTAGTCACTGCACTGCGCTGAGTTTGTGATGTCACGTGACCTCAGTGAGAATCGTTCTCGCGATTAAAGTCCTCCTGATACGGAGTCTCTAACCTCTGGGAACTAGAGAGGCATGTACCTTGGGTTCTGTGGCAAGGCTGGGGATTCAGTGCTTTTGTGCAGGGTAATTCCTCCATGCTTGGCTTCATTTATAATACCCGCTCAGCTCTCCCAATACACTGTAACCTCCACTCAGTTCCATCGATACCCAGCAATACCCGTTTTACTCCGTCCAATACCCTGTAGTAGCCACGATGCTCAACAATTGAAAGACTGGAATAAAATATAGAAATTTGGCAGTCTATAAACGATGGGAGTGTAGGAGCTGGTGTGGACCATTCAGCCCGTCCTTAACCAATAGCACTGTTCTAGAGTATGAAAACGGTCAAATGTCCAGCAAAGAGGTGCTTTCTAAGGCTGGCTTAGTGCACACTGTTAGAACGGAACTGAATGATTATTTTATGTACATTTGGTCCTTTGTACCCTGCCCTTAAAGTGTTTAACTCCAGCGTGAGTTCCTGAGTTAACATCTGTTTACAAAATTGACAAAAGAAAACGTGAGGGAATGCCAGGGACGCTTTCAGATAGACTTGGTTTTGGAGGATGGGGAGCATGGGCTGTGCTGAGTTACAGAAGGGTGAGGTGTCTTCAGTTTCACTAAATAAGGACCAAAGACGTTGGGAGAGAGAAGCCGAGTTTAGGTTTCAGATCACTCACAAACACACATCAGTAAACCTAATCTAGATCATTGCTGATCATCTACATCAACACCTTCATCCCCACCATCTCGACATCCCTGATATCATTCCAACCTGAAACCGATCGGTTTGTGTCTTGAACCTGCTCAGTGACTGAACTTGCCCTATCCTCTGAAGTCCAGCATGTCAAAGATCCTCTCCCCTCCGAGTGGAGAAGTGTCTCCTCTTTGTCCTAAATGTCTTGGCCCAGTTTCTGAGTCGGTGTCCCATTAGAAGGTCCAAGTTACGTTACTGGGAGAATAGAAAACTTCATACCATTGGGTCACCTTTCAAAAGGAAACTAGACCAATGCGAGAGAGAAAGGGAACAGAAGGGTTGAGGGAAAGCGTGAGTGGAAGTGTGGGTTGAATGCTGCTCGCTCTGCTGGTATTTCTATGTAATTGCCTGAATATTTGCTTCCAACTGTTGGAGAGTCAAGAGCTTCTGGATGATGTAATTGCTGAGTCAGCTGTCTTTGTTCAGAGGTTGAACTACAGCCGCGATGTCATTTAATGTCTTTTGCTACATTACAGCAGCCAGCTGTCCTCTGGGATTGCAAACTCACTGACCTCCTCCTCATCGCTAGCAGAAATACTGGAAATAATGAAGCACCCCTCGTGAGTCTTTCAACAGCCCAGCTTCGTCCTGGGGAAGTACCTGTGAACGTGTCTGTCCTTGTATACCTGGGGGTTGTGATTACCTCTCAGCAACATTCTGTTCAATCCTACTGCGCGTTTGTTGTAACAAAACTCTATTCATTTTGATCGTTCCGTTATAAGATTACAGGAAAACAGAAAGAAGGGCCTGACTGCTCTTTCACCATATGAACAAGAGTGAAATAGACTTCTGACAAGGAAGTTAGCAGCAGGGCTAATCGAGTTAAAAGATGCCTTAATTGTAAACCTTGTGCCGCTGAATTTGAGGGGGCAGATTCGGGAGAAGCTGAAGTTACCAAGAAGGTCCCACCTTTTTTGACCTGTCCTCTCACCAGAGTTAAAACCATCCCCAGTCGTCCCCCTCTCTCTCTCTCTCTCATGTGAGGGTGGTGCACTGGGACTATTATGACTTTACCTTTAGCTGTTGACATGTTTCACAATACTGCTTGGTTCCCACCCAAGCACGCACAGCTCCAGTGGGTGAGCTTGCTCGTAGACTGACCCTGGCAGCAGTTGGCTGTCACAGAGCAGTGAGATGTTGTACGTGTCGATGTACACCAGAGCAGAATACAGTGAGCTGTAACGCTGGGCCATACCTGAAACGAGGCCAGGCCACCATGTCCCCCTGTGCACTCTTTGGCTAGTTCCTGGTCTCCAGCACAAAATGGTCGGTATCGCACCAATATCAGTGTGGTAAAAATCCCCAAGACCATCTGAATCTTTGGGAAAGAGAAACAGATTTAAGAAACACATAGTTTTGGTGAGTGAAGTGAGGGCCTAAGTCAGAAATTGAGTGGAAATGATACAATAATTTGCCCAGGAAGCGATCTTTGCTTTGTAGCTGTCCCATGTGAACAGTATATTGTGCAGTTCAGCAGTTCCTTGTGTCTGTCAGCCGCGGAGCTGCAGAGAGACTGATTTGCAGCTCTGCGGGCAGCAGCTGAACTTGACCTGAATGCAGGCAATGGTGATGGGGAGAAAATGGGATGGAAGGAATTTAGGTATTGGATAACGTTTCCTCAAAACTCTAAATGTCTTCATAATCAGGCTGGTGCCCAATTTGAAAATGTGCGATAATTCTGTTTGTTGATGGAACGTGTCAGATGGGTGGTTTGTATTGGAAGTGTGCCTGATGCCTGGGTTTGTATGATTGATTAGTAAGACCTAAAAGGCGGTGTCGATTTGATCTCTTTGAAATGGTGTTGAATTAAATGCTGGATCTAATAGTTTGTGCTTCTTTGCTGCTCACAGTACTGGTATCCAGCTGCTGCCAGAGCAAAGAGGGCTCTACCCCAACTGCTTCATCAGTGCAGAGGTAGTGCACTGGCTTATCAGTAACGTGGAAGGGGTGCAGACACAGTTGATGGCCATCGATATCATGCAGGTAATGTACACGAGCAGCACCATGTCCCAATCACATTCGTCTTGGTCAACTTGAAACAGCGTTTGTATTGAAAGAGCTGACCTCAGCTACAGCTATGGGGCCAGCTCTTGGTCTCTGGAGCCCCCACTCAGCTCTCAGTGGCCACACTCTGTGAGGTTCAGATGATTGATGGGCCATGGGATGGCCTTCCTGGGGTCAAAGTAATTGGAGACCATCAGGGAAGACGTGGTGACTCCTGGTACAGTGCCCTCTCCTGGTGAGGGTCAGGCAGGGAGGTAGGCAAAGGGAATGGGGAGGCTGCTGGGTGGAAGGGGAGGGTATAACATGGAGGGGAGGGAAAGGTAGGCCGCGCTGGGGGGTGATCTGCCAATCAGCAGCAGTGACAAGGAACTGGGCTCACTTCTTCAGACCTGGTGTCTCCATCAAGTGCTGAGAGCCTTTGACCAAGAGTCCTTTCCTAGACCCCACTGAGCAAGCCAACAATCGTCCTTGATTGACAGAGGGGGGGGAGCAGACGGGTAGGTTCCCGAGCGCACAGCCGATCGGAATTGGGCAGAATCTCCAACCACCCCCTCTCCCTTCAGATTAAAACTCCTCACCCACCCCCAGAATTGGACAGGGCACAAGTTTCTGTGCCACCCAGAGTGTGGACTGTCAGCCCCTGTGGGTGAGATGGTTGGGTTTCCATCATTACAGTTGTGAGAGTGTATTGCTCAGGGATGAGTGTCTGACTTTGAGGTTCCTCCACATCAGTCAATGCTTTGCAGGCCTGGGACAATAACCCGAAACTGCTCCTTTACTGAAAACCACAGAGAGGTGCAGACATTCCCCAAACCCGTGGTTTACTAAAGAAGTTGAATCTTCTGTCAAGAGGGAGAGGGAGGCTTATGTAAAGATGAAACATGAAGGCTCAGTTCGGGTGCTTGAGAGTTACAAGTTAGCCAGGAAAGACCTAAAGAGAGAGCTAAGAAGAGCCAGGAGGAGACATGAGAAATCTTTGGCAGGTAGGATCCAGAAAAACCCTAAAGCTTCCTGTAGCTATGTCAGGAATAAAAGAATGGCTATGGTAAGATTAGGGCCAATCAAGGATATTAGTGGGAAGTTGTGCAAGGTGTCTGAAGAGATAGGAGAGGCCCGAAATGAATATTCTTTTAGTCAGTCTTCACACAGGAAAAAGACAATGTTGTCAAGGGGAATACAGCCTATTAGACCTGACAGGATTGAGGTTCACAAGGAGAACACGGGGAAGTGTGAAAATAGATAAGTCTCCTGGGCCAGATGGGATTTACCCTAGGATTCTCTGGGAAGCTAGGAAGAAGATTGCCTTTGGCTTTGATCTTGGTCGTCATTGTCTACAGGAATAATGCCAGAGACTGGAGGATAGCAAGTGTTGTCCTTATGTTCAAGAAGGGGAGTCGAGGCAATCCTGGTAATTATAAACCTGTGAGCCTTACTTCAGTTGTGTGTAAAGTGTTGGAAAGGGTCAAAAGAGATAGATGATTATAAATCCTAGAAAGGAATAATTTGATTAGGGATAGTCAGCACAGTTTTGTGAAGGTCGTGCCTCACAAACCTTATTGAATTCTTTGAGAAGGTGACCAAACAGGTGGATGAGGGTAAAGTGGTTGATGTGGTGTATATGGATTTCAGTGAAGCATTTGGTAAGGCTCCCCACGGTAGGCTATTGCAAAAAAAAATATGGAGGCATGGGATTGAGGGTGATTTAGCAGTTTGTTCAGCTAGCCAATTTCTGATCCAATGACTGAGGGTGGTGGGAAATATTCATCCTGGAGTTTAGTTACTAGTGGTGTACCACAAGGATCTGTTTTGGGGCCACTGCTGTTTGTTATTTTTATAAATGACTTGGATGAGGGCGTAGAAGGATGAGTTAGTGAATTTGCGGATGACACGAAGGTTGGTGGAGTTGTGGATAGTGCTGAAGGATGTTGTGGGTTACAGAGGGGCATTTATAACCTGCAAAGCTGGGCTGAGAGGTGGCAAATGGAGTTTAATGCGGAAAAGTGTGAGGTGATTCATTTTGGAAGGAGTAACAGGAATACAGAGTACTGGGCCATTGATAAGATTCTTGGTCGTGTAGATGAGCAGAGAGATCTTGGTGTCCATGTGCATGGATCACTGAAAGTTGCCACCGAGTTGATAGCGTTGTTATGAAGGCATATGGTATGTTAATGTTTATTAGTAGAGGGATTAAGTTTCGGAGCCACGAGGTCATGTTGCAGCTGTACAAAACTTTGGTGCGTCCGCACTTGGAGAATTGTGTACAGTTCTGGTCACCACATTATAAGAAGGATCTGAGCAACCTATTGAGAAGATTTGTAGCTCAGGTTGAGATCCCCAGTGGGGTGACGAAGCGTCTGGAAATTAACCTTCCAGCTCAGCGAGCAAACCTACATCCATAGCAAGGATGTGGGAGCGTTGGAAATGGTTCCGAGGAGATTTACTAGGATGTTGCCTGGTATGGAGGGAAGGTCTTACGAGGAAAGGCTGAGGGACTTGAGGCTGGTTTCGTTGGAGAGAAGAAGGTTGAGAGTTGACTTAATAGAGACATATAAGATAATCAGATAGGGTGGACAGGGAGAGCCTTTTTCCTCAAATGGTGATGGGGGGACATAGCTTTAGATTGGGGGATAGAAATAGGACAGATGTCACAGATAGTTTCTTTACTCCGAGAGTAGTAAGGGTGTGGAACGCACTGCCTGCAACAGGAGTAGACTTACCAACTTTAAGGGCATTTAAATGGTCATTGGATAGACATATGGATAATATTGGAATAGTGTAGGTAAAATAGACTTCAGACTGGTTCCATAACATCGTGGGCTGAAGGGCGTGTACTACGCTGGAATGTTCTAAAATATATACATTACAGTGGATGTAAATCTATATGCTCACTAACAGCAGAGCTGTCTGCACTAGAATGGACTTGGGAACCAGTTTCAATGTGCTTTTCCATTGACTTGATTAACCATGTATGATGTTGAATAGTCTGCTGATTCTCACCGTTACTTCAGTTTGACCACCGTTTTCAATCCCTCCCCCTTGCTATTTTAGCGTTTCCTCTGCGTTCCACTTTAAAAATCCAGATCCTCATCTCACCTGACGGTTTGGTGTTGAAATTGTTATTAAGCTATTGTACCAGTTGCTTTTCATTTTCCAACAACCTCTGCAAAACTGGGGTTCCTGAGAGTGTTTTGAGTCCTGTCTGTACAACCTCCCGTTGTTATTTTCCCCACTGTCACTGTCCCCTTTGCTGGGAAGCAGACAATGAGAGGGCCCAGGGAAGTGTTACACAGGAGGCAGCTGCTGCCATGGATCTAGCTGAGGTTTGCACCTGTCGGTCTGAGTGATCCAGTGAGTGAGTGTATGTGGCCAATTGAGGCAGTTGCCCTCTGGTGCTCTGGTAGGTTTGCTTCTGCTGGCGGGCACTGGCTGGGTGTACAGAAGCTGACCTTTCCCTGTGCACGTTGCTTTCTGCAGAAAATGCTGGATGAGCAGCTGATTGTCCACGCCTTCGGGGAGTCCATGCGAACGTTTGTGTACGGCTTCTACTTGTACAGGCTTGTCACCGACAAAGACACTGAGAAAGGTAAAGGTCTATGTGGTACCCACACCCCCACACACACAGATACACACCCACACCCTGACACCCCACACACACACACACACACACACACACACCCTTACCCTGGCACCACCCTCCACACACATACACACCCACACCCTGACACCCCCCCCCCCCCCCCCCACACACACACACACACACACACACACACACACACACACACACACACACACACACACACACATACACCCTTACCCTGGCACCACCCTCCACACACACAGATACACACCCACACACCGACACACACCCCCCCCCACACGCATACAGATACACACCCACCCACACCCTGACACACACCCCCACACACAGATACACACCCTTACCCTGACACCACCCCCACATACACACACACACAGATACACACCCACACCCTGACACCCCCACACACACATACAGATAACACCCACACCCTGACACACACACCCACACACATTTACATGCCCACATCCTGAAGCCCCCACACATAGACACACACCCACACCCTGACACCCCCCACATACACAGATACACACCCACACCCTGACACACGCCCACACACAGACACACACTCATCTTGACACAACCCCTCTCACACACACACACACACACACACACACACATACACACCCATGCCCTGACACCACCCCCACACACACCACACACACCCTGACACACCCACACCCTGACATCCCCCCACACACACAGATACACACCCACACCCTGACACACCCCGTCCCCCACACACGCACACGCACACACACACACATACACACCCTCACCCTGGCACCACCCCCCACACATGCACAGATACAGACCCATACCCTGACACCCCACACACACAGAGATACACACCCCCCCCACACACCCATACACACCCATACCCTGACACCCCCACACCCTGACACCCCCACGCACACACAGATACACACCCACACCCTGACACCACCCCCCCACACATTCAGATGCACACCCACTTCCTGACACCACCCCTCCTACACACCCACACCCTGACCCCCCCCACACACACAGATAAACACCCACACCCTGACACCCCCACGCACACACAGATGCCCACACACACATACACACCCACACCCTGACACCCTCCCCACACACGCACAGATACATACCCTTGCCCTGACACACACACACACACCCCCACCCCCCAAGCCCTGACACAGTCATAGGCACACACCGCACACACACCACACACACACGTATGCATACGCACACACTTTTTAATGAGACCATCTGTTTAACGAATGACCAAGCTGAATCCTTTCACAGTTCCCCAGACCCTGGTACCTCTTGCCATCTTGTCCAAGGCAAAGGGTGCAGGGAGATGTGTCATCTTACCTCCTTCCATTGTCTGTACCCCATTTGTGGAGGGTGAGGTATGGGCAGAGAGGGCACAAGACTGAGGGCTGAGTGTGAGAATTGGCTGCTCACATGTGAGATGCCCTCAGTGAGAGCAGTGGGTGGAGTTGCAAGTCGTTTTCACTTGTGGCATGCTGGCATCTGATGGTGTCCCTCCACTGAGCTTTCGTATTCTCCTGCCATGGTAGGGCACATTGGCACACTGTCCCCCGGTTGGGGTAAACCTCTTCCCGCTGCTGACATTCTCTGGCCACTTCGGACCAGCCCTGGTCATTAGCTAGCTCCCATTCCTGGGAGCGCCTGTCAGCTGGGCTGCAGGGAGAGACCTCAGGAGGGTGAGGACACGGTGGGGTGGGGGGGAGCAGCCCCTGCTCCACGTTTCTGGTCCCTTTAAGCCCAAAACGCAATGGCCAGGTCACCTCCCTCCCAGTTGGTGGAGGAGTCTGATAGTGAGCTGTTTGTTGGCTCAGTCTGGAAAGTAACTGGCAGATTGGCCAAGGGCAAAGTTGGAGTCACATTCCAAAAATGGTCCTACTGTCACAGACAGGAATAAACTTTCACCCTCTGAATCGGAGTGACTCCATATTACACACGTTTTCCTCTACTTCAGTCAGTACTCGGTTGACTGTAAAACATACTTGGATGTCCTGAGGTTGTGAAAGGTGCCACTATAAATGGAGGATTTTCTTTTTACCAGGTTTTTAAATAGGAGCATAAAACATAGGAGCTGATGTAGGCCGTTCAGCCCATCAAGTCTCCCCTGTTCAAAGCGATATGGCTGATCTGATAAACCTCAACTTCATTTTCCTGCCTCTTTTCCCCATGACCTTTGATTCCCTAGGGCCCTAAGTTATAGGAGCAAACTTAAGCCATTCGGCCCATCACATCTGTTCTGCCATTCAATCATGGCTGATATGTTTCTCAACCCCAATCTCCTACCTTCCCCCTGCAATCCTTGATCCCCTTAGTAATCAGGGACCTATCCATCTCTGTCTTAAACTCACTCAGTGACTTGGCCTCCACAGTCCTCTGCAGCAATGAGTTCCACAGATTCCAACCCTCTGGCTGAAGAAATTCCTCCTCATTTCAGTTCTAAAGAGTCGTCCCTTCACTCGGAGGCCGTGCCCTTGGGTCCTAGTCTCTCCTAGTGGAAGCATCTTCTCCACGCCCCCGCTATCCAGACCCCTGGGTATTCTGTAAGTTTTAATGAAATCCTTCCCCCATCTTTCTAATCTCCATTGAGTACAGAACCAGAGTCCTCAACCACTTCTCATATGACCAGCCCTCCATCCCCTTGTAAACCTCCTCACAGGCCAGCCAGCACATCCTTCCTTAGATACGGGGCCCACAACTGGTCACAATATTCCAAATGTGGTCCGAACAAAGCCTTATACACCCTCATTCCTGAAGAAGGGCTTATGCCCGAAACATCGATTCTCCTGCTCCTCGGATGCCAGGAGTGTTTTTCCAGCATCACATTTTTCAACTCTGGTCTTCAGCATCTGCAGTCCTCACTTTCTCCTCCTTATACAGCCTCAGCATTAAATTCCTGCTCTTGTATCCTAGCTCTGTTGAAATGAATGCTAACATTGCATTTGCCTTCCTAACTGCCAGCTGAACCTGCATGTTAACCTTAACAGCATCCTGAACTAGGCCTCATTTCCAGATCTCCAGATTTCTAAAACCTTTTGCCACTTAAAAAATAGACTATGCCTCTATTCTTCCTACCAAAGTGCATAACCTCACACTCTCCAACACCGTATTCCATCTGCCACTTCCTTGCTCACTCTCCTCCCCTGTTCAAGTCCTTCTGCATCCTCTCTGCTCCCAACACAACCTGTCCTTCCATGTGTCTTTACCATCCTGAAAAAGACCGCTTTATCCCCACTGTCTGTCTTCTGCCAGTCAGCCAATCCTCTATCTATACCAGTACCTTGCCCCTAACACCATGGGCTTTTATCTTATTTAACAGCCTCCTGTGAGGCTCCTTGTCAGAGGCCCTTCTGGAAATCCAAGTAAATCATATCCACTGGCTTTCCTTTATCTAATTTGCTTGTTACCTCTTCAAAGACTTCCAACAGATTTGTCGGTCATGACCTCCCCTTCAAAAAGCTGTGCTAATTCCGCCCTATTTTACCACACACCTCCCAGTACTCCACAATCTCATCCTTAATAATGGACTCTCAAATCTTGCCAGCGACTGAGGTCAGGCTGACTGACCGATAGTTTCCTGTCTTCTGCCTCCCTCCCAACGTAAACAGGGATGTTTCGTTATTTGATTTATTTATTGTCGCGTGTATCTTGTTGCAAAATACAGTGAAGTGCTGTATTGTGTCACCCCTCTCTGGCGGCCATCTTAAAACGCAGAAAAATAAACCAAAACAGAGAATATAAAGGCAGGAAAATGAAGAAATAAAGAGAGTAGTTAGGTAATAATTGTTTTTTTTTTAAATTTTAACCCCTAACTGCTCGTGTTCCGTCAGCAGTGATGAAACCCTTTATTTTTCCTGTTCCCATAGGGTATATTTTACTGGTAATTGCATCTGGCAATATAACATTTATTGAGAAAATGACTCGTTTCTGCATCAGGTTTCTGTTCTACACATTGTCTCAAACTCCTCCCTCCCTCCATTTACAGGAAACCTGCAGTCCTCCACCATCTGGTACACCTCAACGATGGACGACCTGGCTGCATTCCAACGCAAATGGTTCGAGGTGGCTTTCCTCACGGAAGAGCGGCTTCACGTCGACATTCCCGCCTTCCTGTTACCGTGGTTACCCAGTAGGCCAGCGTCCTATGCAAGTAGGCACAGTTCCTTCAGCCGCAGTTTTGGAGGACGAAGTCAAGCGGCTGCATTACTAGGTAGATGCGCACCACAGACAGTGGGGGAATGGGCTCCAAAGGGGATGAGTTCATGTGGACAGCCGCTATTTGCCTTCTCCCGTTCTCCGTGCCAACCGCTCAGGCTATTTACTTGTCTGTAACTGCTTCACTGGGCAGCAACCTTTCGCCTCATTTGCGCTTCCTGAATCTTGAGCCCCCACGGTCCGGGTCAGTTAGAGTATTTACAATGACTTCCCTTAAAATGCATGAAATGCTTGTTTTGCCTAAAGAGGGCGTTCTGACCCTTACGTTCAAATTCTACCTTCCCTCCCCATCCTCATTCTCCCAGAGATGAAATATTGCCAGTATGGATTCAGTTTCAAAATCTTCCCCACAAAAGCACACACTTTTAACTTTTCTTCCACTTTGCTGATGCTCTCTATTGTCAGAGTCGCTGCCTGTATGCCAGATCTGTAAAAGGACAGAGCCTATCCCTTCAAACCAGAGCTCCCGGCCTCCATTTGGGGCCCTGGTATATTGTGCTTACTCCATGCATCTGATGTACACCACTCCATCGTCATGTGGCGCCACATCATCTCAGAGCAGGTTTAAAGTGTTGACTTGCATTGAAGCCTGATGAGTTTATGCCCAACACATCAACTTTCCCTCTCTTCGGATGCTGCCTGACCTGCTGTGCTCTTCCAGTGCCACGCTTTTCGAACTAACTATAGGCTCCAAAAGCAGTCCATTTTGACCTGGGAATGTAAGTTAATACACATTCTACACAGCACGGTGGCTCAGTGGTTAGCACTGCTGCCTCACAGGTTCGATTCCAGCCTCGGGCAACTGTCTGTGTGGGTTTCCTCCCACAGTCCAAAGACTGTGGTGCAGGCTGGGTGGAATGGCCAGGGGAAATGCAGCATTAGAGGGATAGGGTAGGGGGCTGGGTCAAGGTAGGATGCTCTGCGAAGGGTTGGTATCGACCTGATAGGCCGAATGGCCTGCTTCCACACTGCAGGGATTCTATAATTCTTTCCATTTCAATTCAAGATTTTAAAATAATTCTAATTTTTTTTAAACTCATCCCTCCACGTTCTAATTCTTTTCCAAGTCCCCCTCTTTTTTTTTCCCCAACCTGGATCAGATAGATCTATCAGATGAGCTGGGATTGACCGAGTTTGATCATTCTCATTAAAGTTTCCAGATTGGAGTTACTTGGAGGAGGAGCTGGCCTTTGACCAGGGCACAGTCTGAGCTGTGGTCTCATCCTTTAACGGGTGCAATGGATTGACTAACTTTAAAATAAAAACAGGCCCCTCAACCACTGCTGTCTGGATAATTAATCTTATCCATAACGCTAAAAGCGTTATTCAGTTATGTTTTTGTCTAAATGGAGTGAATATCAAACAACACTCTGTCAGCTGATGAGTTGGAAGTGTGTCTTTAATTTTTAAAGTCTCCCAAGCTCACAATTCTGACTGTAGTAAATACACTCTCTCAGGCCCAGTGAAGTGACTGGACCTTAGTTATACATTATGTGCTTACATCATACAGCATGGATTTACAGTAGAATAACCTCCAGTTGAGAGTGCTAAGACAGCTCTCCATTCTGACCAGGACTTGTGTCCTCACTGTAGGCCGAAAGCCAAGGTCTCACGTGAGATATGTAACCACCTAAAACCCAAACCCAGGCCCTTATACTGTAGGCAGTGAGACATGTGACAAAGCCTTCGATTCAGAAACAAGATCATTTCAGAATTGACAAATTTATTCTATCAATTTCCAGGCAGTAAGCTTTACTAACCAAAGTTACCCAAGGAATGCTTGTTCTGACAAAACACTGCGTGGTTTCCTTGAGGTATATCCTACAGTTGCTGAGACCCACTGCAGCAGTTTGATACTGAGCTTTCAGGCTAATATACCATGTCCTGGTTAAAAGCTAGTGTCTGTTAAGCTTTTGCTAAATCCAATCTGTCCACATGATCTCATCGGTTCCCCTCTTGGATGTCATTGACTGATTCCCTACACCGAACCTGTGATGTGATGTAAACCTGCCCCACCTCGACCTCCTTTCAGACAATCCTGCATGATTCCTTCCTCCTTCCCCCCCCCCCCCCCTCATTAATTTCGGGGAGGGGGGTGGGTGTGAGGTGATATTGACATGATGTAACGTATACAGGTTGATTTCTGAAGAGACAGGATTCTCCTGATACAGTACTAAATGGAGAAGGATAGGTGTGTCCTTGCCCCCACCCCACCTCTCTCTCTATTGAGCAGCAGTGGAGATTGCAAAAGGAGAAATTGAACCAGTTCTCCATTGCTGATCACTGTCCAATGACCACTGTTGGAATGTTTGGATATTTGGTCAACTACATAAAAAGGTCTCATTGCAATGATCTAACGAGAGCCATTGTTATACGTTGGATATTGATCTGTCTCCAACATGGTATTTCTGGATGATGTAACAATGTTTAAATCCTGGAGCATAAAGATTAGATGTGGGTAAAATGGTATTGAAAGATTCAACAGATGTTTATCACAGCTCCTGGTATGCACATCAATATATGGACTAATATTGAACTATTCAGTTACAAACAGTAGCACACTTCCATCAGCTTGTCATTCTCCATGTGGCCCCAGTTAAGATGGAGTCTGAGACCTTTGTTCCCTCGGGTCACATGCCTTGGTGGAATATTGCTATCTCCCAGGGAGCCTGTCTCCTAAAGGTGTTACTAACTGTGAGATATAACATTAGCAATTATGGCAGATTGCTCTCCCAGAGTAAGGGTGAGCTAAAGGAATTGGAGATGGAAATATGTTCAATGATTGTAAAGTTGTTCATTCACTGTTTTCAGTTCCATTGGCTGTTCTGTCGATGTGATGTTTTTCCCTTGTGTTGCCTTCCATGTCCTTCCCCTTGGATTTTCAAAGCTCCACACAGTGGGAGCACATGGAGGAAGTGCTCAACTTCCTGACTGAAGACTTGGAGGTCAGAGACAACTCTGCTGTTTCTTCCTTCCCTCTGCCTTCCCTAATGCACTCGGCCCCTGTGGTGATATCTGGGTTTGGCCAATGTGTGGGAGGTGACGAGAGGGTGGGGTACATGGACACAGACCATTTGCCACTTCTCTAGCATGCATTGTATGTTGTGAAGCCTACAGATTGGCAGGAGTTCTCGAGCACTTTATTCCCTATTACGTTTCTAAAATTGTGAACGTTTAATGTGACAGAGGGGATGAGCCAGCTCATGGCTAGAGGCTTGGAATGTTGCACCAGTGTTCCTGTTACTAAGCAGTAGGGAAAAATGCTTCATCTTTCACCAGTTGCCAGCAAATAATGCACAGATTGCACCTTCATTGGCTGGTAAAATGGCAAAAATACCAGCATTTTCCTCTGACTTGGAGGTGCTGGTATTGGACTGGGGTGGGCAAAGTTAAAAATGACACAACACCAGGGTATAGTCCAACAGGTTTATTTGGAAGCACTAGCTTTTGGAGCGCTGCTCCTTCATCAGGTGGTTATGGAGGTTAAGATCATACTCACAGAATATATAGCCAAAGGACTCCAGTGTCATGGAGATGTGATACAATAAACAATCTTAGATTAAAACTTCCATCCTTTATAATGGGATGTGCTGGTTTCTGTTCTTTCACATCAAAGAAAGTTACCTGTGGGCTCAGTTAGGTAAAGGAGAGGTTGACCCGATCTGGTTTTTCCCTTTCTCCATCCCTTGGTCCTTATAGTTTTCATTTCTGAATTTAGCCTCCAAACATCAGCTCAGATTACAAAAGAAAGGAAAAAAAAGCTAGAGAAACTCAGCAGGTCAGGTAGCATGTTTGCTTTTGTATTCGTTTCACGTAATTACTTCCCTCGGCTAAGAAAGGAGATTGCAGTAATGTTGTAACATCCCAAAGCAGTGTTGGAATGTGGTCCTGTAAACCACAGTGTGATCGTGACAGGCTAGTCACTGCAGGAGAATTCCCCTTATCTCTGAAATAGTGCAATGGGATCTTACCGATTCACCAGTGACAGCAAGTTGCGTTGATAAATCATTTCAATACCGTAAAACAAGGCACCTCAGCTGAGAAACCTGAGAAACTTGATTCTGCCGCAGGTATGTGTCCCACTGTCCTTGTTCCAAGCAAGTAACATATCTCAGGACTGTGGAGCTAAAACATCATCTGGAAATGGTCCTTGTATGGTGAATCTACGGAGGTCAAAGGAATCTTTTCTGCTTGCCTCCATTTCTGCAGAAACTTGATGGCTGTGTCGACATTCTTGGAGATCCTCTCCACTTTAAGCCGGCGATTAGTGGTGTCGATGATAGTCATGATTTGGAGATGCTGGTGTTGGACTGGGTTAAAAATCACACAACACCAGGTTATAGTCCAACATGTTTGTTTGGAAGCACTAGCTTTCGGAGCGCTGCTCCACAACCACCTGATGAAGGAACGATGCTCCAAAAGCTGGTGCTTCCAATTAAACCTGTTGGACTATAACCTGGTGTTGTGTGATTTTTAATTTGTTTAACCCAGTCCAACACCGGCATCTCCAAATCATGAGGTCAAAGGAGGAGACGTCACTTAATGTCAATAGATTAGATTAGATTCCCTACAGTGTGGAAACAGGCCCTTGGGCCCAACAAATCCACACCGACCCTCCGAAGAGTAACCCACCCAGACCCACTCACCTACTCCCTACGAATGCACCTATCAGACATGGCCTGCGTTCTCCTTTGTTTGGAAGAGAAGGTTCTATGGATTCACCAGACTGGAATGTACCGGAACATTGTGAAAGCATAAAAAGCAATTCCTGATGAAGAGTTTCTGCTCCAAACATGGACTCTCCTGCCCCTCGGATGCTCCCTGACCAGCTGTGCTTTTCCAGCACCACACTTTTCGACTCGATAAAAAGCAATGTACAGACTGCGAGAGCAGAGGCAGAGAAGACTGCTCTGATCATGATGGATTTACTGTGCGAAGGAGCTGTGTGGCAGTAGTAGGCTACTAGAATTTTGTCTGAGTTCGCAGGAACTCGATCGGGCTTCCTCTCGTTTCATCAAATTGTGTAAATCCCCGCTCAGAGCAAGTGGGTGAGGAGAACATGTGAAAAGAGACCCCAACAGGTCAGAAACTCCCCTGGTCAATACTGAATTAGCTATTCCCCATCAGCACTGTCAAACTGGGCCGATGGTAATATAGTGGTTACCCGACTGGGCCTGTAATCCATGGGCCCTGGCTCACATTTTGGCTGATAAGGTTTAAATTCCATTAAATTAAACCTGGATTTGAAAGCTCATCTCCAGTGACCGCGAAACCACTGTAAAACAAAAACCCAGTCGGTTCAGTACTGTCCTAGTGAGAAGGAAATCTGCCATCCTTACCCGGTCTGAGCTACACCTGACTCCAGATCCATAACATCTAAACTGCCCTCATGAGGCCACTCCGTTTGGGTCAACCAGGGATACTGGCCTTGCCAGCAACACCCACGTACCATGGAAGAGTTTTTTTAAAAATGGCCCCATTGAACTTGGAAAGAGTAGTCAACGTTGTGTGGTTGATTCCTACTATCCAGCCTGGATAGGCACAGGACCAAACGCTACCTCCCCCCTGTCCTGGCAGAATAGTTGAAGTCTGGGTTAGACCTCCAATAGCTGGCAGGTTGAAGTTGCTGTTTGCTTATGGTCCTTTCTGCGGGAACAAGGAGCAACAATATGATGGGAAGGTAGACAATCTGGAATCGTGAGTATCAAAAGCAGCCTCTGATGGCTCTTGGAAAGGGTCCTCAAATCTAAGACTGCTCAGCTGGGCATCGACGTGAGACAGACAGAACTCCCAGAACAAACCGCCTCTTACAATTCACAGCCAGGACAACAGACTGCAGCTTTGTACTGATGTGATGAGTTTACCAAGGTGATAATGATAGCTTCCACAATCTCCTCTTTATTCAGTGTTGTACCCAGTAATTATCTCCACTGCTTCCCACTATGTTCCGAAAGCTGTTTATCTTCCTGTGCTCTCTCTTTCGGATTGTCTCTGATAGGAGGATGTGAGCAATCTGGTCTTCTGCCAAGAAGGAACCTACTCTCAGAAGAAGAGGACAGTTCTATCTATGACATGGTGCTGTGTTAATGGTGCTTTATAAATACAAGATGTTGTATTCTGCTGAAAGTCCAGGCCCACAATGGGTACCCGTTATGGTACAGTGGCATCATTGCCTCTCGGAAACAGTCTTGCTCCAGCTGGAGTTAGCTCTTACAGCCCCACTACTTGAACAACGCAGGATAACCACCATAATACCTCACTTGCAGTCTAGACCAGAAATACGAGTGTTGGAAGATATTTGTTTCTTAAATCTCTCCAAAGACCGACAGCGTAATAGCTGATGTTTAATTCCAGTTGGAAAGCTGCGTTATTCCCAAGTAATAAAGACGCAGACCAACAAGATATGAGTGGTGTTATTGGTCCCAAATAATGCAGGAGTATTTGACGCCTCTTTCACTCTATTTTACTCTCAGCAAACATCAATCTCACTTGGGCCTGTCCTGTAGCCAAGGTAGGAACGTTCTATCACAGGACCCTGACATTGGGCTAGTTTCCCATGTGCCTGAATGAACTGGCATTGGTTGGACCCCACTTTAGACGCATGCTCCATTTAGGGAGTTGATGAAAGCAGACCATGGTGAGTGGGCCCAAGCAGGGCAAAATCTTAAAAAAAAAAGTGTGGATACAAAATCCTAATGAAGCAAGTGATCTGTGCCTGAACTTCATTTGCAGGAGTGTCCTTTGCTCAATGTTTCTTTGTGCAATCTCTGACAAAAACCACTCTGAAACTTACAATTGACACCCTTTTGGGGAACAAATGTACTGATTTTCGGCCCAGTTTTGTGTAAAGCTAACAGTGGTTTTTGATTCCCCTCCTCACATAGCCTTGGTGTAAATTAAAAACGAGACTTGATTTTTGATTTTCCCACCCTGCTAGTCCTGTGGTATTTAATGTGTTGAGGTTTGTGTCTCATTTTAATCTGTTCCTGCTGCTTTCTCTTGACCTCCTCCGTCTGCAGCTGCCACAGTCCCTGAGCAGAAGACGGTGACCCTCGCTGTGGATGTCAATAACCGCTCAGACCATGTCGAATGGTGCAGCTGCTATTACCATGGCAACTACTCAATAAATGCTGCCTTTGAAATCAAGCTACACTGGATGGCAGTAACATCAGCCATGCTCTTTGAAATGGTAGGTGGCATCAGACAACACAGTTACACCCTCAGAAACAATAGACACTCTGGTCTCTTGTTAAATGTGATGTGGCCTGGTCAGCACCAGTTCCAGAGAACGCTGCAGGAACTGTCCAACTGCATCGGCGGGAGAGAGTGGTTAATGTTTCAACTCTTGTCTGACTGTTCAGGAGAGGTGCTGGAAAATCGGGATTATTTTTAATATGTTTGACAGAGACAGGAAGTATAGTATTTTCCACACACAGCTTGAAACAAGAGCCACTTTCTCTCCCCGGATGCTGCCAGACCTGCTGAGTTTTTTTTCAGCATTCTCTGTGTTTGCTTCAGCTTCCCCGCATCTGCGGGATTTTTCTACTGACTTTCCACCACTTCCTGACACCAAGTTGCCACCCAAGTATAAATTATCTGAAATCCATCGTTTGCCAATGAGGAAATCGCTTCTTGATGTTTGTTTTCAAAGAATAGGGTGAGGGCACAGGGGCTCAGTGGTTAGCACCGCTGCCTGGCAGCACCAGGTTCCCGGGTTCGATTCCACCGTTGGGCTGTGTGGAGTTTGCACATTCTCTTCATGTCTGTGTGGGTTTCCTCCGGGTGCTCCGGTTTCCTCCTCCTGTCCAAAGATGTGCAGGTTAGCTGGATTGGCCGTGCTAAATTGTCTCATACTGTCCCAAGGATGTGTAGGCTAGGTGGGTTAGCTATGAGAAAAGTGGGGTGGGTCTGAGTGGAATGCTCTTCAGAGGGTCGGTGTACATTCGACGGACCGAATGGCCTCTCTCCGCACTATCTATGATTGCCTGTTTTATAGCAAAGCCAGCATTTATTGTCCAGCACTAGAAGCTGATGGTGAGTCATTGTCTAGGACCATTGTACCGCATGTGATATAGGGCAGTTCTCACAGTGTTGATCGAGAACACTTTCAGATTCTAACCCAGGGGAATGAAGGAACAGGATAATTCCAGGTCAGAAAGGTATTTAACTTTCTGGGGGCCTTGCACGTGCTGCTGTTCTTGTGCATCTTCTGCCCTTGTCCTAACAGGTGGCAGACGTCAACGTTTTGGAAGTTACTTTCAAAGCTGCCCCCTCGGTGATTTTTGTAGACAGTACACGCTGCTGCTACTGAGTGGTGGTGGGTGGGGGAGGGGAGGGGAAGGGGGAATGTTGAAGTGTGAGTCTCCTGGATGGTGTCAAGTCGAGAGTGGGGGGCTGGAAAAGCACTAAAGGTCAGGCAGCATCCAAGGAGCAGGAGAATCGACAGAGTCATCAGGAATGATGAAGGGCATATGCCTGAAACGTTGATTCTCCTGCTCCTCGGTTGCTATCTGACCTGCCTTGCTTTCCCAGCGTCACACTCTGGACTCTGATCTCCAGCCTCTGCAATCCTCACTGTCTCCTGGATGATATTTTAGTTGTTGAGATTTAGCTCTCTTCCCAACCAGCGCACGGTCGGGTTTGTTCTTGGCTTGCAACCAGAAGTGAGAGATGCAGCTATTAGATTAGATTAGATTACTTACAGTGTGGAAACAGGCCCTTCGGCCCAACAAGTCCACACCGCCCTGCCAAAGCGTAACCCACCCATGCCCCTACATCTACATCTACCCCTTACCTAACACTACGGGCAATTTAGCATGGCCAATTCACCTGACCTGCACATTTTTGGAGTGTGGGAGGAAACCGGAGCACCCGGAGGAAACCCACGCAGACGCGGGGAGAACGTGCAAACTCCACACAGTCAGTCGCCTGAGGCAGGAATTGAACCCGGGTCTCTGGCGCTGTGAGGCAGCAGTGCTAACCACTGTGCCACCGTGCCGCCCACAGCTATCAGACATCTGAGCCAAGAGGATAGGTAAAACAGGAGACCGTCCAGCTATTGGAAGCATGTTGTTAAACTGCACTGGGCGCAAAAAAGATTTAAAGGGATGTTACTGAGACTGGAAGGTTTGTGTTATAAGGAAAGGCTGTGACTTTTGTCCCTGGATGTGTAGGAGGCTGAGGGATGACCTTAAAGGTTTATAAGTCATGAGGGGACAGAGATACAGTGAATTGCCATAGTCTTTTCTCCAGCATAGGAGAGGCCAAAACTAGAGGGCATAAGTTTCAGGTCAGAAGGGAAAGATTTAAAAGAGACCTGAGGGGCAAATCCTTTCACATTTCACTTTTCCCCATTTCCTGATTTCCTCTTTTTTTTTCCCCACCTCATTGTCATTGTGAATATGGAATGAGCTGCTAGACCTCTATGACTTAATAAACAAACTGATCCCACCCTCTGTGGTATGTATGGCAGGATATGTGAATTCTCAGAGAAGGTTCTGATATACCCTGAGCTGGCTAAGGAGAAAAGCTAGCAGTCCAGAAGGTGAGTTACAGTAATGAACCACAAAATGAGGAATGTTTACCAGTACATTTTTTTTTTAATCCTGTGGCATTTTTTAATTAAAATCATAAAGCAGAGAGTATTTGCTCACTTTTCATTGCACTTGAAGGAAAGAACAAATATTATTTTTATTATGAAGCCATGCCTTTTTGAAATCTGAGTCACTGCTTACCAGACACACGGTGTTAACCGTGAAGCAAATGACCATTAAATCAGTTTCTTTTTTACAAATCCTCACCTTCTCCCAGTTCCTTCCACCTCTGCTCTGTCCAGACTTGCGGCCGGCGCACACTGGTGCCCTTTTCCCGTCATGTCCTTTTTTGCCTTTTTCTGTCATTCCATGTCACCTTTACACCTATTTCCTCATTCTATCCCTCTATGCTCACGTTCCACTTCTCCACAATTCCTGATTCCCTCCCTTTTTCTTTTTTTTTCCACCTCATTGTCAAATTTTTTTTTGTCACTAAATAGTGAATGCAGCTAAAAATGTCGATGATCTCTGTCAGCACAAACAGCTGATGCGCTTGAAGTTGCGATTTGGTGTCACTGATGCGTCACTGCTGACGCTGTGTCAAATGCGTATAAAGTTCTGGGTTATTTAGCAAGTTAATATCGGGTACCTTTCAAAATGACTCTAGATTGTTCCATGATGACCTAAATGAACATCTGACAGTCGGTTTCATTAGCTTTGCTTAATTTTATCTACATTAAGCACAGTGAGGATTTATTCTCTTAACCTTTTATAGCAGTGTTCACTGAATTCAAACTCTCAAACCACAGTCTCGTACCTTTAGTCAGAATCCACTTTGGCTGGAGTGACTGTGATGACAGAAGCAAATGTCAGCCTCGCCAACTGTTCGACACTGCTCGGGAAAGTG